>NC_084612.1:69935927-70050927 GCF_033978795.1 Nerophis ophidion
GAAATCAAGTGGCTTATTGAGGTGATCGGGGTGTGTGGTCTTGAGGTATCTCTTTAATTTGTTGGGTCTCATGCTGTCTGCTGCTAGCGGTTTTAGACGGTTTGGTGCCCCCACCACTGTTGCCGTGAAGCTAAGAGCAAGATACCCTTCATCATATTTTCTTTTCGGTTGGCTTTTTGGTGGATCGAGCCCGTCAGATTTTTGTTTCTCTGCAGGCGCTGGCTCTGGCTCGACGACCTTTGAGGTGCGAGTCAAAAATGTATCCATTTTGTGTAATTGTGGTCCACACATTAGCCTGCTACCCATCCGCGTGAAAGGTTGTTCCGCTTAGCCCCGCCCCCATTAGATTAGATTAGATTAGATAGTACTTTATTCATTCCGTCAGGAGAGTTCCTTCAGGAAAATTACAATTTTCAGCACAATCCCATTCAAGATCGGACAAACATTACAGGGAGACAGAACAGGATCGCTGACGGGTCTGCCGGCTTCCAGCGCCCCTTACAAAAAAAGATGAGATACAGGTAAACAAGGGGGGGGGGGATAGAAGATTAAAATGAAATGTAAAAAAATCGGTTTTAGCCTGGGCCTTGGAGAGGGGGTGCAGACTGAGGCCAAGGGGAAAAAAAAAACAGTTACTGTTGCTATGTCTGTCAAACTTTCGCTCCTACCTAGAAATTTAAAGCCCAGAGGAAAAATAAGTAATTTACATTTATTTATATAGCGGATTTCACAGACAGAATCACAGTGATTTACAGTGTGTATAGAAAATGAAAGCATAGTAAAAAAAAAAAATCAAAGAATATAATTAAAATGTTTTTTAAAAAATTCAAGTGAAATTTCCTCCCGTTCCTCGTGCCCCACCTGTCATGTCTCTATTCCCCACCAGTAGGGCCCGCCCCACACTTTGAGAAACGCTGCTTTAAAGCATGCGCCTACTATTATTACTCTGACACTTGTTTCAAATTGCTTAAGAATTTTGAAAGTTTATCATAGAATGAGGCATGATGTGCAGTCTTACCCTGTAGGTAGAGCCTCTGGTCGGTCCCAGGTAGTTCTCTTTTCAATGTGGTCGACAAAGTACATACGTCCATTTGGGTCCACACGCTGCTCCCAGCTACATAAAAGATCATTTGACACATTAGTGTGACTACATGTGACATTTAAGTCACTTTAGGCAGAACATAAGTGTGAGTTGGCTCTACCCTGGTGGCAAAGGGCCACTGCTCATGGCCCTGGAAGCTGCTGTGGATGGTGCCGCTGGGGCCACGGGTTTGGGGCCATTAGCAGCAGGTTTTGCTGCAGCTGCTGCTACGGCGGCTGCTGCTGCTGCTGCCGCCGCCGCTACACCCGTGTTGTCATGAAGATCTGAGCTCACGCTGGCAGATGCCTGGGGGGAGCCTTCCGATGCCAGACCCTCGCTCAACTCACTTGGAGATGAACTGCTAGAGGAAGCTGGAAGAAAAGGGAGCAAGAAATAAAGTTTGTACTACAGTGTTAATTTTGACAGTTAGTTTTAGCCAAAGTCTTTTGGCAAAAATGTGTTTTAGTCATATCATAGTCATCCTAATTCAGAGGTTTTAAAGTCGTTTTCAGTGAAGTTCACATCGCACTTATTGGCCGCAGAGGGCCGCTTTTGACACTATTGTTACACAATTTTTTTATGCATTTTATTAGTACATTTTTTTTTAACTAAAATGTAAAAACAATATGGTAAGTTGTAGGGGTGTGGGAAAAAATCGATTCAAATACGAATCGAATCGTTTATGTTGTGCGATTCAGAAACGATACACATTTTTTAAAAATCGATATTTTTTTTTTTAAATGTAAAAAAAAAAAGAAGTTTTTTTTTTTTTTTTTAAATTAACCACTAAACAGCAATACCATAACAATGCAATCCAATTCCAAAACCAAACCTGACCCAGCAACACTCAGAACTGCAATAAACAGAGCAATTGAGAGGAGACACAAACACCACACAGAACAAACCAAAAGTAGTGAAACAAAAATGAATATTATCAACAACAGTATCAATATTAGTTATAATTTCAGCATAGCAGTGATTAAAAATCCCTCATTGACATTATCATTAGACATTTGTAAAAATACAAAAAAAGTGTCATAGTGGCTTACACTTGCATTGCATCTCATAAGCTTGACAACACACTGTGTCCAATGTTTTCACAAAGATAAAATAAGTCATATTTTTGGTTAGTTTAATAGTTAAAAACAAATTTACATTATTGCAATCAGTTGATAAAACATTGTCCTTTACAAATATAAAAGCTTTTTACAAAAATCTACTACTCTGCTAGCATGTCAGCAGACTGGGGTAGATCCTGCTGAAATCCTATGTAATGAATGAACACAGAATCGTTTTGAATGGGAAAAATATCGTTTTTGAATCATGAATCGAATCGAATCGAAAAAAATCGATATAATATCGAATCGTGACCCTAAGAATCGATATTGAATCGAATCGTGGGACACCCAAAGATTCACAGCCCTAGTAAGTTGTAATATTTTCACGTCAAAATTTAGTGTATGTTATTGTAAATGGAAAAAGAGTACTGCACTTTTTATGGTAAAACAAAAGGCAGCTTGATGCCAGAATTTTACTGTAAAATTTACATTTCTTTTTTTTTTACTGTAAATTTAAAAAACTGCATTTTTACAGTAACATTTTGGCACTAGAGTTGCCAGTTTTTTTGTTGTTTTTTGCTGCAAATCAACAACTAGATTTTTCGGTCTATTACTGTCAATGCCAAAACAGCACTACAGTTTCTAACAGTAAAAAAAAAGTACTGTTTTTTTTATTTAGAGAAAAATGCTGTAAAAACTACAGTAAATTTCACAATTTTACCATTGAATCTATTGCTGCATTTACATTGCACAATTTAATAATTTGCTTTGAAATCATTACTATTTATTTCTATTTTAAAAATGGTTTTGTTTGATAATATATTTTTGCATAATTAGACAATATTTAAGTTAACAAAACTTGCGATTGCATGGAGTACGTGTATTTTTTTTCTGCCAAAATAGAAAGAAAGAATACATTTAGTAAGACAAGTTACAGAACTTTATTGATACATATTTTTCCAGGATTTTGAAGGCCAAATTTAATGAAGTGGCGTGCCACATCTGGCCTCTGGGCCTGTGTCTTAATTGATTTAGTTTTAGTCTGGGTTTTAGTTGACTAAATTCCTTAACATTTTAACAGACTAAAATTACTGTAAATTTAATAGCAAAATGCATCTTTGAAGTTGTTTTGATTCCACTTTTCTTAAAGTTCAATTCAACTCTGCATAAATAGGCATATACAGGTGCATTTCAATAAATCGGAATATTGTGCATCACATTATTTCAGAATCAATTCAGACTAAGAGACTAATTACACCCTCAGAATCTTTTTCAGTTAATTTTCGATCGTGCATTAGTAGTGTAGTCCAGTGGTCCCCAACCTTTTTGTATCCGCGGGGGGGGGGGACGACACGGGACATGAAAAAGGGATGTTTTTGTGGTTGGTGCACTAATTGTAAGTGTATATTGTGCTTTTTATGTTGATTAAATATTTAAAAAAAAAAAAAAAAAAAAATTTTTTTTTTTTTTTAAATAAAAATTAATAAAAAAATCTTCTGCGGCCGGGTGGTTGGGGACCACTGGTGTAGTCTACAAATTGTTGTGCAGATCATCCAGCATTTTATCAAGCAAACGAGCTGGGTAGAGCTAGGTTGAGCAGAGTGTAAAATTAAATGTTGCGCAGTGCTTACACTTTTATTAAATGATTGTATTTTTTAAACAGGAAATAATTTAAATGGAACATAAACATGTATTTCACACTCAAATATTAACATTAAGAATGTAATGAGAAGTGCAATAATACAGCGTTACATTATTTACACACACACAGTTGTATACATTTGGAGTGCATAAATTGGATAAATCATATTTTAACTATTACCTTCAACAACATTAAAACTATTTTTCTATTCTATCATTAAAATGTAATTTGTACATTTTATTGTATAGGTCTACCATTTATTTAGACAATTATGACCAAGAGAAAATATTACTGATCAGGTTTGTTTTTATAAAGAACACTCAACACTAGTGTACAGTGCATGCAAATATGTGTGCATGCTTATGGTCACATGAAGACACATTTTGTGTATAACTCCACACAGAGTGGACAACAAATGGCGTCTTGGCCACTGCAAATAGAGCAACCGGTGCTTTAAAACTGACATATATTCAGTACAGGCCAAAAGTTTGGACACACCTCCTCATTCAGTGCGTTTTCTTTATTGTCATGACTATTTACATTGTAGATTGTTACTGAAGGCACTAACGGTGAAATAACTGAAAACATGTTTTATATTCTAGTTTCTTCAAAATAGTTAATCCACTTTACTTATATAGGACATTTAAATACATGTTTCCAAAGTGCTGCACAAAAATATTAAAAACAAGATTCAAATAGTATCCTTAGCTCCACCAATGACTGAATAAAACACAAATAAATATAAAACCAATATAAAACAAAATATGATTAAAAACGATTTTAAAGGGTAAAAGCACACCTGTGCAGTTAAAACCATTTCAGGTGACCAGCTCTTAAAGCCCATCAAGAGAATGCCAAGAGTGTGCGAAAAAGTAATCAAAGCTAAGGGTGGCTATTTTGAAAAAAACTCAAAAATAAAACATGTTTTCAGTTATTTCCCCTTTTTTTGTTAAGTACATTACTCCACGTGTGTTCAATCATAGTTTTTATGATTTCAATGACAATCTACAATCTAAATAGTCAAGAAAATAAAGAAAAGGCATTGAATGAGAAGGTGTGCCCAAACTTTTAGCCTGTACTGTACTGTACGTCTAACATAGGTATCTTTGTTTGTGTGTTACCTTGAAAAAGGATAAATCTGCACTACAAAAAATCTACACTGAGTGTGCACGACAATTGGTGTCTTGGCCACTGTCCAGTGTAAATACAGCAACCCGTGTTATAAAACTGACATATATATGTGTTACATAGCTTTCTTTGTTTGTGTGTTACCTTGAAAAATGACAAATCTGCTCTTTTGGGTTGTCAAGTTGTGCAATTAATATCTGAACAAGGTGGCGAGGATATTGATTAAAGTGCATTGTACGGGTATTTTGCTTATTATACTAGCGGTAAGCTCTGCTGAGGTTTTTTTCTACAAAGTAGTTTGTTTTTAAGTAAGTGTTTATTTTCTGACATGTGGTAGCGTAAGCAGACTTGCTCCTGCTCTACCATCTTTAATGGTAATTCAGTACAGTATAAGTCCATCCATCCATCCATTTTCTACCGCTTATTCCCTTTCGGGGTCGCGGGGGGCGCTGGCGCCTATCTCAGCTACAATCGGGCGGAAGGCGGGGTACACCCTGGACAAGTCGCCACCTCATCGCAGGGCCAACACAGATAGACAGACAACATTCACACTCACATTCACACACTAGGGCCAATTTAGTGTTGCCAATCAACTTATTCCCAGGTGCATGTCTTTGGAAGTGGGAGGAAGCCGGAGTACCCGGAGGGAACCCACGCATTCACGGGGAGGACATGCAAACTCCACACAGAAAGATCCCGAGCCTGGATTTGAACCCAGGACTGCAGGACCTTCGTATTGTGAGGCAGACGCACTAACCCCTCTGCCACCGTGAAGCCCACAGTATAAGTCATTTGGAAATATTAGCTTTGGCTAGTATTTACAGCTGGATCGGTCCGCAGCCGAGTGTGAAGCGACCGGAATGAGAATCAGCACCTCCAAGTCCGAGTCCATGGTTCTCGCCCGGAAAAGGGTGGAGTGCCATCTCCGGGTTGGGGAGGAGACCCTGCCCCAAGTGGAGGAGTTCAAGTACCTAGGAGTCTTGTTCACGAGTGAGGGAAGAGTGGATCGTGAGATCGACGGGCGGATCGGTGCGGCGTCTTCAGTAATGCGGACGTTGTACCGATCCGTTGTGGTGAAGAAGGAGCTGAGCCGGAAGGCAAAGCTCTCAATTTACCGGTCGATCTACGTTCCCATCCTCACCTATGGTCATGAGCTTTGGGTCATGACCGAAAGGATAAGATCACGGGTACAAGCGGCCGAAATGAGTTTCCTCCGCCGTGTGGCGGGGCTCTCCCTTGGAGATCGGGTGAGAAGCTCTGCCATCCGGGAGGGACTCAAAGTAAAGCCGCTGCTCCTTCAGATCGAGAGGAGCCAGATGAGGTGGTTCGGGCATCTGGTCAGGATGCCACCCGAACGCCTCCCTAGGGAGGTGTTTAGGGCACGTCCAACCGGTAGGAGGCCATGGGGAAGACCCAGGACACGTTGGGAAGACTATGTCTCACGGCTGGCCTGGGAACGCCTTGGGATCCCCCGGGAAGAGCTAAACGAAGTGGCTGGGGAGAGGGAAGTCTGGGTTTCCCTGCTTAGGCTGTTGCTCCCGCGACCCGACCTCGGATAAGCGGAAGATGATGGATGGATGGATGGATAGTATTTACAGTAGAAAATCGAGCTTCGAAGTTTACAGCATGTTTTGATGTCTACCGCGGCAAAGATGGTGCATCTTTTCTCTTTCTTCCCGATGTACAAGACATATTGTATTGATGTCTTTGTATTGTGTTTTGTTTTCCGGGAGAAAAATAAAAACAGTGTCCCTTCCACCCCTCTCCCACATGCAACTGCGAGTGGATATTTTCTCCCACCCGCCTAAAGACAAAGTCAAATCTTATTGGATTACATCTGGGTCAACAGTTTTAATTTGTTGACCAAATTGTCAGTTAATTTTGTCATTGTTTAAGGCAATGTGCTTTTGTTTTCATTCGTTATTGTCCTAATTTCGTCAAGGGAAAATAGGTCATTGACGATAACGAAGACAAACGTTTTTAGTCAACAATATTACCACTGCTGTACTTAAAATTGTAATCCCAAAAGCATGTACGACTTAGTGAGGCGTTGGGGTCTACCAGGAGCGGAAGAAGGTCGAGCTGGTCGAGAGCGATGAGAACCGGTGGCACCTCCTACGGACTGGGAGTTGACAGTGCAAGCATCAGGTACGATGACCCACTCGTCAGAGTCACTGGACGGAGACGTGTCTCTGCTTGGCCTGAAATATTTGCACCAAATGCAGTGGGTCAAGAAAAAATAATTAAGCATTTAATTGCTTAAATCATCTTCATTAGGTTTGGTTGACTCCACCTGTTGCCGTTTTGTCTTGCATCGTCTATGAGGGAAGCTGGAAGGAAAAGCGACAGATAGAAAATGGCTACATACTCAATAAATGTTGAAAAAAGATGAGTAGTTTACTCCAAAGTGTTGCGCTTGTAGAGATATAGAACTGACAACTGTAACACTCCAGTTCCAGAAGTGGCGGTAAAGCACTTTACAAAGCGGTTGACAACTACTGAGCTACTTGATGCTGCTGTTGTGAAAAATAATATGTAGGTATTCTTTCGTTAAACTGAAAATACACGTAATTAAATTCCAATTATGGTATTATGATCTCACCATGGTCTCTCTCTGCTGAGGCAAAGGCTTCGGGGTCGACATGCATGCCATCTAGACAGACTGACAGGTCACCGACGACGTCCCGGGAGTCTCTGTCGGAGCACAGCTGCAGCGTCTGTACCACCTCCGACACTAAGGACAACACAGAAACATCACACAGAATCAAAACACGTGCATTCAATTTATTTGTTATAAAACAAACTGTTTTTATTTTAATAAAAAAAAAATTCATATTCACTTGTGGAAAACTTAGTTAAAAAATTGATAACGAGGAGTTAATTATTTTTCCCCCACACTGTTCATCCACTGGAAAAGAAATTAACTGGTCTACGATTTTAATGGAAAGTTTATTTTAACACTGAAATCCCCCAAAATCCAAATGACATTCTAGAGCAGGGGTCGGGAACCTTTTTGGTTGAGAGAGCCAAAAAGCCAAATATTTTAAAATGTATTTCCGTAAGAGCCATATAAAACATTTTTTAACACTGAACACAACTAAACGCGTGCATTTTTAAGTAAGACCAACATTTCTAAAGTATAATAGGTCTCTTATTTTTTGTAATAACATTGTTATTCTGAAGCTAACTGTGGAGGGGGCGTGGCCCGCGGGCCTGCAGCGAACTGGGGTGTGCCAGGACCAGCCTCAAAATCAGCGAGAGCTGCGTAGATGGTCCACCTGAGCCTTGTTATCTAATCACCTGTCGCTCTGTTATAAGCAGCAGCCAGGAGGAGAGACAATGGTTGGGGCTGGAGCCAGAGCGCGAGCGAGAACGAAAGAGAAAAATACAATTGCATGAAAGAAAATGAGAGACTTATTGAAAAATAAAACAACAGTGTAACCCTGAAACAGGCTCTCGTGTCGGTGCTTGGTGGTCTGAAGAACCCCCAGGAGGACAAGCCCCACACTAAATGATAAATGGGTTGTACTTGTATAGCGCTTTTCTACCTTCAAGGTACTCAAAGCCCTTTGACATTACTTCCACATTTACCCATTCACACACACATTCACACACTGACGGAGGGAGCTGCCATGCAAGGCGCCAACCAGCACCCATCAGGAGCAAGGGTGAAGTGTCTTGCTCAAGACACAACGGACGTGACCTAGTTGGTACTAGGTGGGATTTGAACCAGGGACCCTCGGGTTGCGCACGGCCACTCTACCACTGCGCCACGCTGTCCACTAACCAATAATAAATAAATAACTTCTTAACGCAACTTCTTCAACAGGTGCGGTAATAAACGGATGGATGGACTAAAAATGCATGAGAATGTTTTATGTTTTGAACATTATTTTTAATACTTATTACAATTGGAATTATTCATTACTTATCAGGGACGGCGTGGCGCAGTGGGGAGAGTGGCCGTGCGCAACCCAAGCGTCCCTGGTTCAATTCCCACCTAGTACCAACCTCGTCACGTCCGTTGTGTCCTGAGCAAGACACTTCACCCTTGCTCCTGATGGGTGCTGGTTGGCGCCTTGCATGGCAGCTCCCTCCATCAGTGTGTGAATGTGTGTGTGAATGGGTAAATGTGGAAGTAGTGTCAAAGCGCTTTGAGTACCTTGAAGGTAGAAAAGCGCTATACAAGTACAACAATTTATTTTTATTTATGTTAAGCAATGTCAGCTCAGATTTATCCGAGAGCCAGATGCAGTCATCAAAAGAGCCACATCTGGCTCGCGAGCCATAGGTTCCCTACCCCTGTTCTAGAGAAATAAAATAAACAGTTGTTTTGGCAATCTAGGGGAAATCCTGACATTACAAAAAAAAAAAGCAATTTCTAATGTGAATGCAATGTGACCCGCATGCGGACATGACGTCTGCTCGCTATTTCGAGTTTGTGGCTCAACAGCAACTGACGCCATTACATTTCCCCCACAATACAGACCGGCCCGAGGGTCAAAAAGGTGCTATCGTAATGTAATGACGCTGTCTGTGTTAATATTAGTAATTTATTATGTATGTGTGCTATGTACCGCGGATGTCGTTGTGGCTTGTGCAGCCCTTTGAGACACTTGTGTTTTGGGGCTATATAAATAAACATTAAACGATTGATCGATTGATGATGGTATTCTGTTTGTATTGGATACGTTTCACAAATTCCTCAGTAAACTCACCAAGATGTCACTGTGGAGTTATGCAGTCTGTTTAGCTGATTGGACAGCCAGCCTCTGCAGCTGCTGGGTCCTTGGCAAAGACTTCTATTTAGTTTGATCTGCCGTTTTACTGCGGTTTTACAGGCACCGTTTGGAAACAATTAAGGTATGTAAAACAAATACAGAATCTTTCTATGTAAATAATTAATTTTGCAACGTATATATTTGCGGCTTAAATTCTGGTGCGGGTAATACATGGAAACATTTTTTTTTTCTTCTGAAATTTAGTGGGTGTAGTTTATGGTGCGTTATATAATCTGGAAAATTTGGCATATATACAAACATACAGTTTATATAAACATACACACACCTTCACACAAACATATATACATATAGTACTTGTATGGCACCCTTCTTTCGCAGTATATTTGATTAGGATATATTTTTGTAATCGGCTCTGCGATGAGGTGGCGACTTGTCCAGGGTGTACCCCGCCTTCCGCCCGAATCAAACTGAGAAAGGCTCCAGCAACCCCACCGTGACCCCGAAAGGGACAAGCGGTAGAAAATGGATGGATGGACTTGTATGGCATTTAGCGTTCACCTTACTATGAACCCAAAATAAAGAAGTAATGGTTAGCTTGACTTTTCAAGCTGGATGTTCAAGAACAGAGACTGTCTGTTCCTCTCTTTGAAAGTACTCCTACACAGGATGCGGATAGATCTTCATTAACTCATGGCTTTAAACTCTGAAAAAACATTTTTGCTTGCACCTGGCTCTTTTTCCGTTTTTCTCTTAAGCACAGCATGACCATGTCCAACTCTTGCGGTATGGATCACATTGCTGTGTATTCTGCCAATTGTCTTTTTGTGACACAAAAATACTTTATATTTGTCTCTAAACAGTTGTATTCCTTCTTTCTATCTGCGTTGAGGAAATGTCCCACAACAACAAAAAACACAGACAAGTATAGACACATTTACTGGATGAGTTATCGCAGGGTAATTATATCAGCATAATAAAACACCGCCTTAACTAACAGCGGACTCTTACATAAAAAGTGTGTGTCACATATGGCAAAGAGCAAAGGATAAGCTGCTGATAGACACAGTGGTGAGAAAGTACCAGCCAGTGGGATGACGCAAAACTTAAGTCTCAGCGTGTTCCTTTCACCTCTGTGGGAATATGTTACACGTGGAATATTCCCTCAAACACAAGAGAAACAGATACGGTATAATAATAGAGTATGACACTAACATTTCAAGTCGTTAGCCTTCAGTGTCTCCTGGATCTCCAGAGTGGCCATTCCTAACAAGATGTCTGCCTTCAGCGTCTGGTAGCTCCAAACACGGAATATCAGCTTGCTGATAGGAGTCACAATCCTGAAGGCAAAGAAACGTGTCAATCAGAATATAGCATCATTAGCTTTATAAGGACAGATTGTTTGTCGTATTGGATAGACCAAACCTTGTTAATGGCAAACAAATGTTTATAAAAGGATGTCATGATTACCATTTTTCCAATTTTCCAGCCAAGATCCCATTCGATACTTTGACAATAGATTATAGAACTGAAAATGTTTTATAGCAAGTAACCAAAGTAAAGACATATTTATAAAGAAACTCTTATTACATTTAAAATTTGCTAGTATTGTTGTAAATCAGATGATGTAATAAACAAATGTGTGGCATTAAATACTACATACAATTGTTCTAACCAAATAAAGCGATTAGTGGACCATAGATAAATAAAAGCAAAGAGAGATATTGTCTGCAATTTAAACGCCTTCAAAACCTTCCTGTATCCGGGGACTTATTTCCTGAGTTTGCAAACAATAACAACATTTTTTATTTATTTTTATAATTAAAACTAGAAAAATAAAAAATATTCTGTTGCGGCGCCGCTATGCAGCGAAATAGCGCAGACTTTTACGAGATCTTGCGAATCCGCTCGTAATCACGTGATTAAGTAAACACTGAAGTAAACACCGTGGAACATCTCACGCTTCGCCTTCCATCAATACCCACAGGCGGGCACGCCTGTGACGAGATGGACTCTGGCCGTAAAAAAGACGACAGTTTTGCCTTACAGGACGAATACTTTATTTTTTGTAGCAAGCAACAACACAACAGTTACATACATCATCACTGGCAAGTGTTGTAGACACACACACACACACACACACACACACACACACACACACACACACACACACACACACACACACACACACACACACACACACACAACTCAAACAAACCAAACCTTTGCCTACCCGGCTGCCGTATCAGCTGGCATTTGACACATAGCTGCCCAGGATATGCCTGTACAATTTTTTTTAAATTTCGGAGTTCCAGAGTCACCATTTGGTTTAACAAAATAAATTTACATCTGGAAACCTTCGACGAGTTGGGTCAACAAAGTAAAATTACATCTGGAAACCTTTGACAAGTTGGGTCAACAAAGTAAAATTACACCTGAAAACCTTTGACAAGTTGACTTCATGTCCGTCCCCGAAAATGTGAAATACGATCCACTTGGAAACCTTAGTATTTGAAAGTAAAACAGATCATGAATGTGTTTGTGCATGACTTCCTGTCCACCATGAGCAGATTTTAGCTGATATGATCCGCCGAGTTGCGGCGAAAGGCAAAAATAGAAGCTCTGCGTACATTTAGAGCATGAATCTGGTAAGGAAGTGCCATGACGTGCCGTACCGCAGCCTATGAAAACGGACACATTTACTTAAATAAAAACGGAAAGTGTCCCGTTGAAAAATTCCCAGAGAGATTCCCAGTCTCTCTCTTTTATTCACAAAACGCAGCGTTCCACTACAACAAGCTCAATCCCCATGTCTCGCTATCCCCACGGGGATTCGAACAACTTTTCACCTCCACAATACACGTCACTTCCCATCCTTGTCCCAAAAGTCCAAACCCCAGTCAAAGTCAGTGGCTAAATGCCATAGCCAGCTACTTCACCCTCTACGGCTGAAAGACGTGTTGGATATACCCTATTTTTCGGACTATAAGTTGCAGTTCTTTTCATAGTTTGGCCAGGGATGCGAATTTATACTCAGGAGCGACTTATGTGTGAAATTATTAACACATTACCGTAAAATATCAAATAATATTATTTAACTCATTCACGTAAGAGACTAGACGTATAAGATTTCATGGGATTTAGCGATTAGGAGTGACAGATTGTTTGGTAAACGTATAGCATGTTCTATATGTTATAGTTATTTGAATGACTCTTACCATAATATGTTAGGTTAACATACCAGGCACCTTCTCAGTTGGTTATTTATGCCTCATATAACGTACACTTATTCAGCCTGTTGTTCACTATTCTTTATTTATTTTAAATTGCCTTTCAAATGTCTATTCTTGGTGTTGGGTTTTATCAAATAAATGTCCCCAAAAAATGCGACTTATACTCTAGTGCAGGGGTGCCCATTACGTCGATCGTGATCGACTGGTCGATCTCGGAGGGTGTGTCAGTCGATCTCAAGCCAGGCATTAAAAAATAGACATAAAAATGAGCAATCATCAATCATACCAAGACTTCACTGTCGTCAGTTGTTTGACATTCTCGGCACCCGAGGATCTTGTGAGATGACGCTGGCTGCTGCGAGCTCATATTTAAGAAAAAAATCACTAACAGGGCGGACGCAGAGAAACACATTTTATTTCTAGAGACTCCGTACCTACTGTTAAAACTCTAAAGACCGACTGCACAGTTCCTGTCTTCACCATAAAAGACCTGTTTCATCCTGCCTGTGCTAACAAAATAAGAGTCTCAGAAAGCTAGCGTGCACAAGCTAGCAAGCTACGGAGTTGGTTTGCCAATGTATTTCTCCCCCGCCCTCAGCGACCGCTTTCTCACTTGCTTGCCCACCCGCACTCTCACTGACGTCACTCACCTGCTGCCAGACATTAAAGGGCCACACACATATGCTACTCTCATAACAAAGTGTTTAAAAACGAGTATGCAAGTTGGACAAATGAGATGCCAAATCCAACCACTTTCATGTGGTATTGGACAGAGAGGAGGACTTTTTTTTTTCCTCCATTTGAAAATGCGGACGTTATCAGCACCACTGTCTAATTCCAATGAATGCAAGTCATCAGAATCAAATACACCAACTTATATTCTTGTCTTCATGAAAGAAAGGAATCTGTGTGTGTTAAACATGCTTGTATTATCATTAAACACCATTAACTTGTTAACAAAAATGTCTCTTTCATAAATAAATCAATATAAATTATAAATAGGAATGAGGTAGATCTCCTCGACTTGGTCAATTGAAAAGTAGCTCGCCTGCAGAAAAAGTGTGAGCGCCCCTGCTCTAGTGTGACTTATATATGTTTTTTCCTTCTTTATAATGCATTTTCAGCAGGTGCGACTTATACTCCAGAGCGACTTATACTCCGAAAAATGCGATAACTGTCTCGTCTGACTTATTAATATGGTAAATGGTAAATGGGTTGTATTTGTATAGCGCTTTTCTACCCCTTTTTAAGGAGCCCAAAGCGCTTTAACAGTATTTCCACATTCGCCCATTCACACACACACTGATGGCGGGAGCTGCCATGCAAGGCGCTCACCAGGACCCATCAGGAGCAAGGGTGAAGTGTCTTGCCCAAGGACACAACGGACGTGACTAGGATGGTAGAAGGTGGGAATTGAACCAGTAACCCTCAGATTGCTGGCACAGCCATTCTACCAACTGGGGCGGTATAGCTCGGTTGGTAGAGTGGCAGTGGCAGAAACTTGAGGGTTGCAGGTTCGATTCCCGCTTCCGCCATCCTAGTCACTGCCGTCTTGTCCTTGGGCAAGACACCTTACCCACCTGCTCCCAGTGCCACCCACACTGGTTTAAATGTAACTTAGATATTGGGTTTCACTATGTAAAGCGCTTTGAGTCACTAGAGAAAAGTGCTATATAAATATATAAAATTCACAACTTTTCCACGGCGTCCCCCAATATAGTTCCTAATGTTCTCTTCTTACCTGGCTAATTTCTGGGTTCCTATTAGCCTTTTGTTGAATTGTACAGAACAGTGTTTTTCAACCACCACTGTGCCGTGAGATACAGTCTAGTGTGCCGTGGGAGATAATCTAAATTCACCTATTTGGGTTGATAATATTTTGGAAAACCAGTAATTATAATTTAGAAATGATGTGTTGTTGTTGAGTGTCGGTGCTGTCTCGAGCTCGGCAGAGTAACCGTGTCATACTCTTCCATATCAGTATGTGGCAGCCGGAAGCTAATTGCTTTGTAGATGTAGGAAACAGCGGGAGGCAGCGTGCGGGTAAAAAGGTGTCTAATGCTTAAACCAAAAATAAACAAAAGGTGAGTGCCCCTAAGAAGAGGCATTGAAGCTTAGGGAAGACTATGCAGAACGCAACTAAAACTGAACTGGCTACAAAGGAAAAAAAAAACAGAATGCTGGACGACAGCAAAGACTTACTGGGTAACAAAGACGGCGTCCACAATGTACATCCGAACATGACATGACAATCAACAATGTCCCCAAAAAGAAGGATAAAAACAACTGAAATATTATTGATTGCTAAAACAAAGTAAATGCGGAAGATATCGCTCAAAGGAAGACATGAAACTGGTACAGGAAAATACCAAAAAAAAGAGAAAAAGCCACCAAAATAGGAGCGCAAGACAGGGAATAAAACACTACACACAAGAAAACAGAAAAAAATCAAAATAAGTGAACATGTGTACTTACACGGTGAGCGCCTGCTTCCATTTTGGACTGTGTGTGTTGTTGCACTTCTCGGTCCGCTTTGACTGGCCATCCACGGCTACTTCCACATATGGACTGGGGCCGAACCAGTTCTTTTTGTTTTCCTTCAGCTTGGCTGAAAGCACTGGAGGAGATACACACATAAACAAAACATATTAACACAACACCACATTAAAATAACAGTTTGATAAATAGCAATTTTGTACTATGTGATCTTACCTGTGACTTGTAATTGGGCCTTCATGGTTCATCCATAACACTGCCAAGAACCAGCTAGTTAAAAAAATTGGGGAAACAAAATAAGCACAATTTAGTCTAAATTATGAAAACTACAATATGTCCATTACAGGCATGTTAACACAGAAAATGTGTGTGTTGTGTGTGATAAAAAGGTCAAAGTAATGTTTAATGTTCATTTATCCATTTAATTTGTCATGTAAGTATTCATAGTGCTTCCCTTTTTCCACAGCCTTATTCCAAAAATAGAATACATTTATTTTTGTCCTCAAAATTCTACACACAATAAATAACCCAGGATAGGGTAAAAGGTTTGTTTTAATTATATTTTTTGCAAATGTAAAAAAAATTAAAAACAATTCCCAGCCTTTGTTAAATACTTTGTTGATGCACCTTTGACAGCAAGTACAGCCTCAAGTCTTTTTGAATACAATGCCACATGTGTGCCGCACCTATATTTAGGCATTCCGTCTTTGCAACACCTTTTAAGCTCTACCAGGTTGGACGGGAAGGACATTTTCAGATCTCTCCCGAAATGTTCAGTCGGAGTCTGGGCTATGGCCACTCAAGACATTTACAGAGTTGTCCTGAAGCCATTCCTTTGATATCTTGGCTGTGTGCGTTGTCCTAATGAAAGATGAACCGTCACCCCAGTCTGATTTCAGGTGTGCTCTGGAGCAGTTCCCTCCAAGAAGTTCTCTGTACATTGCTGCATTCATCTTACCCTCTATCCCGACTAGTCTCCCAGTTCCTGCCGCTGGAAAACATCCCCGCAGCATGATGCTACCACACCATGCTTCACTGTGGCGATGGTCTGGTGATGAGCCGTATCTGGTTTCCGCCTGGCATTCTTGCCAAAAAGTTCAATCTTTGTCTCATCAGACCAGATATTTTTTTTCTTATGTTCTGAGAGTCTTTAAGGTGCATTTTGCCAAACTTTACGAAGGAATGGCTTCCGTCTGACCACAAAACCATACAGGATAGCTGCAGAGATAAATGGTTGTCCTTCTGGAAAGTCATCCTCTCTCCACTGAGGAATACTGTAGCTCTGGCAAAGCGACTATCGGGTTCTTGGTCACCTCCCTCCTTCCGCGATGGCTCAGTTTAGACAGCCGGCCAGCTGTAGGAAGAGTCCTGGTTTTTCCAAACGTCTTCCATTTACGGATGTTGGAGGCCACTGTGCTCATTGGGGCTTCCAGGCAGCAGATATTTTTCTGTACACTCCCCCAGATTTGTGCCTCCAGACAATACCGTCTCTGAGGTCTGCAGACAATTCCTTCGATTTCATGCTTGGTTTGTGCTCTGCCATGCACTACTTGTGTATACTGTAGAAAGGTGTATGCCTTTCCAAATCATGTCCAACTGACTTAATTTACCACAGGTGGAACCAACGTTCCCTCTAAGGTACGTGCCTGTGCAATTGCACACTGTTCACGCGTCCTCTGCGCACGGCAAATCTAGCCTGCGCACAAAATCGGATAAAAAGATAAGCGCATAACAGTGTGCACGTCTGCCGTCGTTCACATGTGCGCCAATGAATGCTCAAGGAGTTTTGGCATTTTCTCACACATATGAAAAATTAGAGGGACTGTTGGGTGGAACATCTCAAAGATCCATCCATCTGCAACCGCTTAGCTGGAATCGGGACGCGGGCATCTCAAAGATGATCAGTAGAAATAAGATGGAAATGAGCTCACATTTTAGCTTCATGGCAAAGGCTGCAAATTCTTATGTACATGTGATATCCAAACATTTATAAGAAAAAAAAAACATTTTTACATTGCCATGATGGGGTATTGTGTGCAGAGTTTTGAGGACAAAAATTAATTATTCCATTTTAGAATAAGGCTTTAATATCAAATCTGAAGCGCTGTGAGTACATTCGGGATGCACTGTATGCATTTTACATTGTTTTATGCATTTGAAACCATAATTATTCCATGTAAAATGTGTTTTGTGGTTAGATTAAACGGACATACAATATCTATTTTGGGAAAAATTATATAATTTTAGTACGATTCGCGTGTTGGCCCTGCCTTAAAGTGTGAATTATATTTATATAGCGCTTTTCTCTAGCGACTCAAAGCGCTTTACATAGTGAAACCCAATATCTAAGTTACATTTAAACCAGTGTGGGTGGCACTGGGAGCAGGTGGGTAAAGTGTCTTGCCCAAGGACACAACGGCAGTGACTAGGATGGCGGAAGCGGGAATCGAACCTGCAACCCTCAAGTTGCTGGCACGGCCGCTCTACCAACCGAGCTATCCCGCCCCTAAACTCTGCCTTCTGCCCGAGTGCAGCTGGGATAGGCTCCAGCCACCCCGCGAACCAAAGAGGGACAAGCAGTAGAACATGGGTGGATGGCTGGACGGTTTTCAGCTGACTTTTTGGAAGCCATTAATAACAACAAAATTACCACTGCATTCACAATGGAATTGTACAGTATACACATGTGCCATTCAAATTAAATTATTTGGGTAGGAGTGTTTATTTTGTTTTGTATTTTCAGTTTTACTGGCCATGACCAAAACAAGACTAAAGAAGTAAAAGGTGACAGTAAAAATACGCTTATCACTCCTGCACATCAAACCACACTATTATCTTCTTTCCAGAAAACAAACTCCAGGTATAGTAAGCCAATATTGACTTAATGTGCTCAGTGATTATGTTTGATGTTTGGCTTTTGTTATGTTCAGCAATTGGACTATATAACACTAAACCGCCGGTCCGTGATCATAAAACGGCCGGTACCACTTTTTAAAATAACAAACGTGATTAATGACTACAACCCCCATAGAACACAAAGCAGCAGAGCTAATGGACTCGCTATTTGGCAAGCCAATTTCTGTTTTGTGTCAACACCAATGCATAAACAATTTTCAAACCCTTGGGCACCCATTGGAAGTCGGTGCCTGTTTATTCTACCAAACTGTCTCTCCTCAGACTTACACTCAGACTTCCTTTTATTTTCGTTGAAATTCGAACTTTACAGTACAGATAAAGAACAACATTTTGTTGCATTAGCTCGTTGTAGTGCAGGATAAAACAGCAATAAGGCGCAAATATGAATAAATAGATTGCTGTACAGACAAATGTATTGCACTTTTGCATATACATCGATACAGACATATTTATTTAAAGACAAAACTTTGTGTAAGTTTTGCGTTATAGGCGAGTATATTATCATGAATAATTAGTGTCAAAATTGCATCTTTTTGCTCTTTTTTTCTTACGGGTTTTCCCCCAACAAAATAGTATGTGCCTTTTCCTGCAGGAGAATAATAAGGGTAATGATAATAACAATAACAATAGAGCCTTCTCCGTTGCGGGTCCCAACACTGGAACGATCTCCCTCTCCATCTGAGACAGGCCCCTTCTTTGGCTACTTTTAAGACCCTTCTTGAAACCCATTTTTATTCAAACTGCTTTTTCAATGTGTATTTTAGTTCTGTTTTAAATGTTATTTTTTTTAGTCTGTCCTTTGCCTCTATTTCTTTGTGGTGTACAGCCCTTTGTTCTTCAACTGTGGTTGTTTTTAAAGGGCTTTATAAATAAAGTTGGTATGGTATGGCAGTGGTTCTCAAAAGGGGGTACAGATACCCTTGGAGGTACTTGAAGGTATTCCAAGTGGTACGTGAGGTTTTTTTTTTTAATTCTAAAATTAGCAACAATTCAAAAATCCTTTATAAATATATTTTTTTAATTGAATTATATTTATATAGCGCTTTTCTCTAGTGACTCAAAGCGGTTTACATAGTGAAACCCAATATCTAAGTTACATTTAAACCAGTGTGGGTGGCACTGGGAGCAGGTGGGTAAGGTGTCTTGCCCAAGGACACAACGGCAGTGACTAGGATGGCGGAAGCGGGAATCGAACCTGCAACCCTCAAGTTGCTGGCACGGCTGCTCTACCAACCGAGCTATGGAATAACACTTCAACAAAACATGAATGTAACTTCATAAACTGTGAAAAGAAATGAAATAATGCAATATTCAGTGTTGACAGGTGCTCGATTTTTTTGTGGACATGTTCCATTAATATTGATGTTAAAGATTTCTTTTTGTGTGAAGAAATGTTTAGAATGAAGTTGATGAATCCAGATGGATCTCTATTACAATCCCCAAAGAGGGCACTTTAAGTGGATGATTACTTTTATGTGTAGAAATCTTTATTTATAATTGAATCACTTGTTTATTTTTCAACAAGTTATAAAATGTAATAAATCAGAAACTGATGACATAGTGCTGTATTTTACTTCTTTATCTCTTTTTTTTTCATCCAAAAATGCTTTGCTCTGATTAGGGGGTAGTTGAATTTAAAAAAAATGTTCACAGGGGGTACATTGCTGGGGAAAAAGGTTGAAAACCACTGTGGTATGGAATGGTAATAACATTACGATTGTGTAATTGCACAATCTCCGGTAGCTTTAAAAATGCTTCTTTACGAAAATATTAGTGTTCACTGTTCAGTTATACTTTTAATAGTGTTTCTTATTGTAGATCAGTGGTGTCAAACTCATTTTAGATCGGGGGCCACATAGAGAAAAATCTACTCGTAAGTGGGCCCGAGTGGTAAAATCACGGCACAATAACCTAAAACCAAAGACGACTACAGATTGTTTTCTTTGTTAATCTGCCGCTTCTTTTCTTTTCTTTTTTCTCCTATGTCCCCCCCTCCCTTGTGGAGGGGGTCCAGTCCGATGACCATGGATGAAGTACTGGCTGTCCAGAGTCGAGACCCAGGATGGACCGCTCGTCGGGACCCAGGATGGACCGCTCGCCTGTGTATCGGTTGGGGACATCTCTACGCTGCTGATCCGCCTCCGCTTGAGATGGTTTCCTGTGGACGGGACTCTCGCTGCTGTCTTGGATCCGCTTTGAACTGAACTCTCGCGGCTGTGTTGGAGCCACTGTGGATTGAACTTTCACAGTATCATGTTAGACCCGCTCGACATCCATTGCTTTCGGTCCCCTAGAGGCGGGGGGGTTGCCCACTTCTGAGGTCCTCTCCAAGGTTTCCCATAGTCAGCATTGTCACTGGCGTCCCACTGGATGTGAATTCTCCCTGCCCACTGGGTGTGAGTTTTCCTTGCCCTTTTGTGGGTTCTTTCGAGGATGTTGTAGTCGTAATGGTTTGTACAGTCCTTTGAGACATTTGTGATTTAGGGCTATATAAATAAACATTGATTGATTGATTGATTGATTGATTGATTGAAAAGTAGAATAAGCACAATCTGAAAATGTACAAATTATGTTTTTTTTACACTTACATGTTGCAGTTAATAGTATTCTGTCTTTATTTGTCGTTATTTATACTTTCTGAATAAATTACGTGATAATGTTCATCAGTCAACTCATTGGTGTTAATTTTCAATCTATCAAGATAAAAAATAATATCAAAATCAAATTACAGGATGTTATTTATGTAGTTTGCTCATTTTCCTCGACTGGTGCACTAACATATTGTGGTTTATTTTGTAGCATAATCTACAAAGATACAAATAATTAGAAGTGTTTATTTCATTAAAAAATTCTGGCTCATTTTTTTACTTAGCAAACTCATCCGGCGGGCCGGATAAAACCTGTTCGGGGGCCTGATCCGGCCCGCGGGCCGTACGCTTGACACCCCTGATGTAGATGTTGTAATCTTTCATATTCACCAGTAAATAGTGTTGTTCTGTTTATTTTATGTTTTAAAGGGTTCCATTACATTTTGTATGGGATCTCAGCGGGCAGGTGTTCCAAATACATTGGACCTTTTTCCTCATTGTCCTCATAGGAGGTTTTCTAGGTTACGTAAGTAGGTAGATAATCTTGGGCTATTTCAAGAAGGTAGCCTCTACAACAGAGAAAATCCCAATCGGGGTTGAAATTAAAATCTGGCCTACAGGTTCTATTCAAACAGCAGTTTTCAGGGAATGTGTTTTGTTTTTTTGTCAAACCTTATTGTTTATATATTCCTAAACGTAATCAATATTGTAACTACATGTTTGTATAATAATCTATTAAGTGATTAATTTATTTAATAAGCTACACCGATCCAACACTTGACACTGGGTTAAGTTTACCATAAATCAGGGGTCACCAACGCGGTGCCCGTGGGCACAAGGTAGCCCGTAAGGACCAGATGAGTAGCCCGCTGGCCTGTTCTAAAAAAAGCTCAAATAGCAGCACTTACCTAGTGATCTGCCTCTATTTTTAAAAATGTATTTATTTACTAGCAAGCTGGTCTCGCTTTGCTCGACATTTGTAATTCTAAGGGGGGCAAAACTCAAATAGAATTTGAAAATCCAAGAAAATATTTTAAAGACTTGGTCTTCAATTGTTTAAATAAATTCATTTATTATTTCACTTTGCTTCTTATAACTTTCAGAAAGACAATTTTAGAGAAAAAATATAACCTTAAAAATGATTTTTAAACACATATAACTTTTAAATTCCTTCCTCTTCTTTCCTGACAATTTAAATCAATGTTCAAGTATTTATTTTTATTGTAAAGAATAATAAATACATTTTAATTTAATTATTCATTTTAGCTTCTGTTTTTTCGACGAAGAATATTTGTGAAATATTTCTTCAAACTTATTATGATTAAAATTCAAAAAAATTATTCTGGCAAATCTAGTAAATCTGTAGAATCAAATTTAAGTCTTATTTCAAAGTGGATTTTAACCTATTTAAAACATGTCATCAAAATTTAAAAAATAATCTTAATCAGGAAAAATTACTATAATGATGTTCCATAAAAAAATATATATGTATTTTTTTTTTTCAAAAAGATCCAAATTTGTCTTCATTTTTTTCGGTTGAATTTTAAATTTTAAAGAGTCGAAATTGAAGATAAACTATGTTTCAAAATGTAATTTTCATTTTTTTCGTGTTTTCTTTTCTTTTAAACCAGGGATGTCAAATGTACGGCCCGCAGGATAAGAATAACAATTGGTCGACATTTTTTAATGAAAGAAACTGCTGTTCTAAATGTGTCCAGTGGATGTCGCAATAGCAATTTTTTTGTATCTTTGTAAATGATGCTACATATGTAAAAAAAATAAAGATAAACCTCATGATGTGAGTGCACCAGTCCTGGAAAATGAGCAAAGTACGTAAATAAATTGCTGTAATTAGATTTTGATGTTAGTTTTTCTTATTTTGATAGATTGAAAATTAACACCAACGAGTTGACTGATGAACATTATCACATAATTTATTCAGAAAGTATAAACAACAAATAAACATATAACACAAACATGTAAGTGTAAAAATAACCCAACAACATAATGATTTGTACATTTTCAGAATGTGCTTATTCTTTTTTTTAAACAAAGAGAACAATCTGAAGTTGTCTTTATTTTTAAGTTATCGTGCCATGATTTTACCACTTGAGAGTAGTTTTTTCCATGTGGGCCCCCATCTAAAATGAGTTTGAAGTGAAGTGAATTATATTTATATAGCGCTTTTCTCTAGCGACTCAAAGCGCTTTACATAGTGAAACCCAATATCTAAGTTACATTTAAACCAGTGTGGGTGGCACTGGGAGCAGGTGGGACACAACTGCATTGACTAGGATGGCGGAAGCGGGAATCGAACCAGCAACCCTCAAGTTACTGGCACGGCTGCTCTACCAACCGAGCTAAACACCCCTGATCTAAACAAATAACAGAGCATATGACGCCAAAACGGCAATTGCAACATAAGTACAATATTATCATATTAATTATTCAGAAAGTATAAATATCGACAAAAAAAAAATGATAGCATAGAATTAACCGCAACATGTAAGTGTAAATAACACCGACAAAATTATGATTTGTACATTTTCAGAATGTGCTCGTTCTATTTTCAAACAAAGAAAACAATCTGAAGTTGTCTTTATTTTGAAGTTATCGTGCCGTGATTTTACCACTTGAGAGTAGTTTTTTCCATGTGGGCCCCCATCTAAAATGAGTTGAGTTTGACACCCCTGATCTAAACAAATAAACGAGCATATGACACCAAAACGACAATTGCAACATAAATACAATATTATCATATTATTTATTCAGAAAGTACAAATTTCGACAAAAAAAAAAGATAGCGTAGAATTAACCGCAACATGTAAGTGTAAATAACACCGACAAAATTACGATTTGTACATTTTCAGAGTGTGCTTGTTCTATTTTCAAACAAAGAAAACAATCTGAAGTTGTCTTTATTTTTAAGTTATCGTGCCGTGATTTTACCACTTGAGAGTAGTTTTTTCCATGTGGGCCCCCATCTAAAATGAGTTTGACACCCCTGATCCAAACAAATAACCGAGCATATGACGCCAAAACGGCAATTGCAACATAAATACAATATTATCATATTAATTATTCAGAAAGTATAAATATCGACAAAAAAATGATAGCGTAGAATTAACCGCAACATGTTAGTGTAAATAACCCCGACAAAATTACGATTTGTACATTTTCAGAATGTGCTCGTTCTATTTTCAAACAAAGAAAACAATTTGAAGTTGTCTTTATTTTTAAGTTATCGTGCCGTGATTTTACCAGTCCGGGCCCACTTGGGAGTAGATTTTTCTCCATGTGGCCCCCCAGCTAAAATGAGTTTGACACCCCTGTTTTAAACTGTTCGATTAAGTGTTTTTTTTCATCATTTATTCTCTACAAAAAACCTTCTGTAAAGGGAAAAAAATGTACGACGGAATGACAGACAGAAATACCCATTTTTATATACATATAGATGTATTTAATAAAAGTAAATTTAACAAATTGGCTATTTCTGGCGATTTATTTAAGTGTGTATCAAACTGGTAGCCCTTCGCATTAATCAGTACCCAAGAAGTAGCTGTTGGTTTTAAAAAAGGTTGGTGACCCCTGCCATAAATACACCGCGCTCACGACAAACTGTTGCTATTAACGAACCTGTGAACGGAACTTGATTAATACACCGCGTTACCGACAAACTGTTGCTATTAGCGGACCTTTGAACGCAGAATTAAATGCTAACGTCAACCGGCTCCCCGCGTAAACAAAGAGAACATTCTGAAGTTGTCTTTATTTTTAAGTTATCGTGCCGTGATTTTACCACTTGAGAGTATTTTTTTCCATGTGGGCCCCCATCTAAAATGAGTTTGACACCCCTGATCTAAACAAATAACCGAGCATATGACGCCAAAACGGCAATTGCAACATAAATACAATATTATCATATTAATTATTCAGAAAGTATAAATATCGACAAAAAAATGATAGCGTAGAATTAACCGCAACATGTTAGTGTAAATAACCCCGACAAAATTACGATTTGTACATTTTCAAAATGTGCTCGTTCTATTTTCAAACAAAGAAAACAATCTGAAGTTGTCTTTATTTTTAAGTTATCAGGCCCTGATTTTACCAGTCCGGCCCACTTGGGAGTAGATTTTTCTCCATGTGGCCCCCCAGCTAAAATGAGTTTGACACCCCTGTTTTAAACTGTTCATTAAGTGTTTTTTTCATCATTTATTCTCTACAAAAAACCTTCTCTAAAGTGAAAAAAATGTACGACGGAATGACAGATAGAAATAACCATTTTTATATACATATAGATATATTTATTAAAGGTAAATTTAACAAATTGGCTATTTCTGGCAATTTATTTAACTGTGTATCAAACTGGTAGCCCTTCGCATTAATCAGTACCCAAGAAGTAGCTGTTGGTTTTAAAAAGGTTGGTGACCCCTGCCATAAATACACCGCGCTCACGACAAACTGTTGCTATTAACGAACCCGTGAACGCAACTTGATGAATACACCGCGCTACCGACAAACTGTTGCTATTAGCGGACCTTTGAACGCAGCATTAAATGCTAACGTCAACCGGCTCCCCGCGTACGTCGCAGCTTCCACCGTCAAAGGAAAAGTCACCGCAGGACTGTACCTGACATTGACTGACGATAAAAGGACACGGCTGCTGCTTTCCTCCTAACGTTGCGGCGACGTTGTTGTCACGTAATAATTAACAATACCGCCTGACATCATAGCCAAGCTGGCCCGACATACTGGCTAGCAAGGGCCACCATGGAGGCTGTTCCGGTGGGGGGATTTTCACAATAAGAGACTTGACGTTCGTCACACAGAGTGCATAGAACGGGGGTGCTCTAACTTTTTCCTCAACAAATCAAAGTATGCAGGGCCATCATGATGTTTTTTATTTTGAAAACCTACGGACGTAATTACGTATTCAAAGACACTTTGAGTAAACTTGGAGTTATAGGTGAGTATTATCATTAATCATTTGTGTCAAAATTGCATCTTTTTCACATCTTTTCGTTCTTTTGTCTTATATTTTCCCCTGGCAATATAGTGTGGGCCTTTTCCTGTAGGAAAATAATAATGGTAATGATAATAACAATAGTAATAATTTTACGATTGTGTAATTGCCCATTCTTTGGTAGATTTAAAAACATGTTGGTTTACAAAAATATCAGTGTTGAATTATACTTTTAACAGTGTTATTGTAGATGCTTTACGAACATATTAGTGTTCATTTCTACTTTTAAAAGTGTTTCTCATTGTAGATGTTATAATTTTTCAAATTCATCAGTTAATAGTGTTTTATTTAATGTTGTAAGTGACTAGTTTATATATATATATAATCATATATATATATATGTTTTTTTTTTTTTTAATTATTATTATTATTTTTTTTTATTATCCATCCATCCATCCATCATCTTCCGCTTATCCGAGGTCGGGTCGCGGGGGCAGCAGCCTAAGCAGGGAAGCCCAGACTTCCCTCTCACCAGCCACTTCGTCTAGCTCTTCCCGGGGGATCCCGGGTTGGGGAGGAGACCCTGCCCCAAGTGGAGGAGTTCAAGTACCTAGGAGTCCTGTTCACGAGTGGGGGAAGAGTGGATCGTGAGATCGACAGGCGGATCGGTGCGGCATCTTCAGTAATGCGAACGTTGTATCGATCCGTTGTGGTGAAGAAGGAGCTGAGCCGGAAGGCAAAGCTCTCAATTTACCGATCGATCTACGTTCCCATCCTCACCTATGGTCATGAGCTTTGGGTCATGACCGAAAGGATAAGATCACGGGTACAAGCGGCCGAAATGAGTTTCCTCCGCCGGGTGGCGGGGCTCTCCCTTAGAGATAGGGTGAGAAGCTCTGCCATCCGGGAGGAACTCAAAGTAAAGCCGCTGCTCCTCCACATCGAGAGGAGCCAGATGAGGTGGCTCGGGCATCTGGTCAGGATGCCACCCGAACGCCTCCCTAGGGAGGTGTTTAGGGCACGTCCAACCGGTAGGAGAACACGGGGAAGACCCAGGACACGTTGGGAAGACTATGTCTCCCGGCTGGCCTGGGAACGCCTCAGGATCCCCCGGGAAGAGCTTTTTTTTATTAAATCAACATAAAAATAGTGTGTGAATGTGAGTGTGAATGTTGTCTGTCTATCTGTGTTGGCCCTGCGATGAGGTTGCGACTTGTCCAGGGTGTACCCTGCCTTCCGCCCGATTGTAGCTGAGATAGGCGCCAGCGCCCCCCGCCACCCCAAAAGGGAATAAGCGGTAGGAAATGGATGGATGGATGGATAAAAATATACAAGATACACTTTCCATTAGTGCATCAACCCCCCCCAAAGAAAACCCCTCCCTCCCCCATTCACACTCATCCACACCCACTCACACAAAAAAGGGTTGTTTCTTTCTGCTACCAAAATTCTGTTTCCCACAACATATATAACACAGTCTGCAAGTGACACAGTCCCTGAAACACACATGATTGTGTGTGTCGCCCGGTCCAATAACACTATCATGAATTACTTTTTTTAATATAATTGTTTTGTATAATTTTACTTTCTTTTTTATCCAAGAAAATGTTCTTTTTTTTTTTGTTTTTTTTTTTAATCTCATTTTAATCTATTTATAAAATAAATTTAAAAAAAGCCGTATCTTACGATTGTGTAATTACACATTCTTTGGTAGATTTAAAAACATGTTGTCTTACAAAAATATCAGTGTCGAATTATACTTTTAACAGTGTTATTGTAGATGCTTTACGAAAATATTAGTGTTCATTTCTACTTTTAAAAGTGTTTCTCATTGTAGATGTTGTAATTTTTTAAATTCATCAGTTAATAGTGTTTTGTTTATTTTATTTTGTAAGTGACTAGTTTATATTTTTATTTCGAGAGCTTTTAATGTTTTAGATCAGTGGTGTCCAAACTGTGTGTGAAATATTATCGTTAATAACTAGTATCAAAATTGCATCTTTTTCACATTGCACGACATATTTTATTTATTTATTTTTTTATTACATTTTAATGGGTTTTTTCCCAGCAAAATAGTGTGGGCCATTTCCTGTAGGAAAATAATGTTAATGATAACAACAATAGTAATGATATTACGATTGTGTAATTGCACATTCTTTGGTAGCTTTAAAACATGTTGCTTTATGAAAATATTAGTGTTCAATTATACTTTTAACAGTGTTTCTTATTGCAGATGTTATAATTTTTCAAATTCATAGTGTTTTGTTCATTAAATTTTTTAAGTGACTATGTAGTTTATATTTTTTTTTATTTCGAGATCTTTTAATATTTTGGATCAGGGGTGTCCAAACTTTTTTGTGAAATATTATCATTAATAATTAGTGTCAAAATTGCATCATTTTCACGTTGCATGACATCATTTTGCTTTTTTTTCTTACATTTTTAAGTTTTTTTTCCCTAGCAATATAGTGTGGACTTTATAGTGATATAGTGATAAGAACAATAGAAATAATATTACAATTGTGTAATTGCACAACTTCCGGTAGCTTTAAAAATGTTGCTTTATGAAAATATTAGTCTTTAGTTATACTTTCAACAGTGTTTCTTATTGCAGATGTTGTAATTTTTCAAATTCATCAGTTAATAGTGTTTTTTTGTTTATTCTATTTTTTAAGTGACTACTTGCTTTATATTTTTACTTCATGTTTTATTTCGAGAGCTTTTAATATTTTGGATCAGGGGTGTCCAAACTTTTTGTGAAATATTATCGTTAATAATTAGTGTCAAAATTGCATCTTTTTCACATTGCATGACATCATTTTGCTTTTTTTTCTTAAATTTGTATGGGCATTTTCCTGTAGGAATATAATAGTAATGATAACAACAGTAGTAATAATATTACGATTGTGTAATTGTACATTCTTTGGTAGCTTTAAAACATGTTGCTTTATAAAAATATTAGTGTTCAATTATACTTTTAACAGTGTTTCTTATTGCAGATGTTATAATTTTTCAAATTCATAGTGTTTTGTTTATTAAATATTTTAAGTGACTACGTAGTTTATATTTTTATTTCATTTTTTATTTCAAGATCTTTTAATATTTTGGATCAAGGGTGTCCAAACTTTTTTGTGAAATATTATCGTTAATAATTTGTGTCAAAATTGCATCATTTTCACGTTGCATGACATCATTTTGCTTTTTTTTCTTACATTTTTAAGTTTTTTTTCCGAACAATATAGTGTGGACTTTATAGTGATATAGTGATAAGAACAATAGAAATAATATTACAATTGTGTAATTGCACAACTTCCGGTAGCTTTAAAAATGTTGCTTTATGAAAATATTAGTCTTTAGTTATACTTTTAACAGTGTTTCTTATTGCAGATGTTATAATTTTTCAAATTCATCAGTTAATAGTGTTTTTTTGTTTATTCTATTTTTTAAGTGACTACTTGCTTTATATTTATACTTCATTTTTTATTTCGAGAGCTTTTAATATTTTGGATCAGGGGTGTCCAAACTTTTTGTGAAATATTATCGTTAGTAATTAATGTCAAAATTGCATCTTTTTCACATTGCATGACATCTTTTTGCTTTTTTTTCTTAAATTTGTATGGGCATTTTCCTGTAGGAATATAATAGAAATGATAATAACAATAGTAATATTACGATTGTGTAATTGCACAACTTCCAGTAGCTTTAAAAATTTTGTTTTACGAAAATATGAGTCTTCAGTTATACTTTTAACAGTGTTTCTCATTGTAGATGTTGTAATTTTTTAAATTAATCAGTTAATAGAGTTTTTTTATTTTTTATTATTCTATTTTTTAAGTGACTACTTGGTTTGTATTTTTATTTCATGTTTTTTTTTCGAGAGCTTTTAATATTTTGGCTCAGGGGTGTCCAAACTTTTTGTGAAATACTATAATATCGTTAATTATTAGTGTCAAAATTGCATATTTTTTCACTTTGCATGACATCTTTTTGCTTTTTTTTCTTACATTTTTAATTTTTTTTCCCAGCAATATAGTGTGGACTTTATAGTAACAAAGTAATAATAACAATAGTAATAATATTAAGATTGTGTAATTGCACATTCTTTGGTAGCTTTAAAACTTGTTGCTTTACAAAAATATCAGTGTTCAGTTCTACTTTTAACAGTGTTTGTTATTGATGTTATAATTTTTCAAATTCATCAGTTAATAGTGTTTTGTTTATTCTTTTTTTTAAAATGACTACTTAGTTTATATTTTTATTTCATTTCTTAATTTGAGAGCCTTTAATATTTTGGATCAGGGGTGTCCAAACTTTTTGTAAAATATTATTGTTAATAATTAGTGTCAAAGTTGCATCTTTTTCACGTTGCATGACATCTTTTTGCTTTTTTCCTTAAATTTTTATGGGCATTTTCCTGTAGGAATATAATAGTAATGATAACAACAATAGTAAAAATATTACGATTGTGTAATTGCACATTCTTTGGTAGCTTTAAAACATGTTGCTCTATGAAAATATTATTGTTCAGTTCTACTTTTAACAGTGTTTGTTATTGTAGATGTTATAATTTTTCAAATTCATCAGTTAATAGTGTTTTGTTTATTCTTTTTTTTTTTTAGGTGACTACTTAGTTTATATTTTTATTTCATTTTTTATTTCGAGTGCTTTTAATATTTCAGATCAGGAGTGTCCAAACGTTTTGTAAAATATTATTGTTAATAATTTGTGTCAAAATTGCATCTTTTTTACATTGCATGACATCTTTTTGCTTTTGTTCTTAAATTCTTATGCGCATTTTCCTGTAAGAATATAATTGTAATGATAACAACAATAGTAATAATATTACGATTGTGTAATTGCACATTCTTTGGTTTTAAAACATGTTTCTTTATGAAAATATTAGTGTTCAATTATACTTTAAACAGTGTTTCTTATTGTAGATGTTATATTTTTTCAAATTCATAGTGTTTGTTTATTCTTTTTTTTTTAAGTGACTATGTAGTTTATATTTTTATTTTGAGAGCTTTTAATATTTTGGATGAGGGGTGTCCAAACTTTTTGTAAAATATTATTGTTAATAATTAGTTTCAAAATTGCATGTTTTTCACATTGCATGACATCTTTTTGCTTTTTTTTTTTTTTGCATTTTTACAGATTTTTTTCCCAGTAATATAGTGTGGGCCTTTTCCTGTAAGAAAATGATAATAATGATAATAACAATAGTAATAATATTTTGATTGTGTGATTGCACATTCTTTGGTAGATTTAAAACATGTTATAAAAATATCAGAGTTTAGTTATGCTTTTAACAGTGTTTCTTATTGTAGATGTTATAATTTTTGTTTTGTTTATTACATTTTTCAAATGACTACATAGTGTATATATATATATATATATATATATATATATATATATATATATATATATATATATATATATATATATATATATTTTTTTTTTTTTTTTTTTTTGAGAGAGCTTTTAATATTTTGGATCAGTGGTGTCCAAACTGTTTTTAAAATATTATCGTAAATAATTGGTGTCAAAATTGCATCTTTTTCACATTGCATGACATCTTTTTGCTTTTTTTCCTTACATTTTTAATGGGCATTTTCCTCTAGGAATATTATAGAAATGATATTAACAATAGTAATAATATTACAATTGTGTAATTGCACAACCTCCGGTAGCTTTGAAAATGTTGTTTTACGAAAATATTAGTGTTCAGTTATACTTTTAACACTGTTTCTTATTGGAGATGTTGTAATTTTTCAAATTCATCAGTTAATACTGTTTTTTTTTGTTTGTTTGTTTGTTCTATTTTTAAGTGACTACTTTGTTTATATTTTTATTTCATGTTTTATTTCGAGGACTTTTAATATTTTGGATCAGGGGTGTCCAAACTTTTTGTAAAATATCATTGTCAATATTTAGTGTCATATATATATATATATATTATATATTTTTGTCAATGTTTCACCAGCAAGTGAGGACGACAACGTCCCTACCGGAAAAAGGTAGGACTTCAAAATAAAATGACAAATGCTCCCAACACAAACTATTTGCTGAAAAAAAATGCTAAATAAAAGTGACAATGAATAACAACAGAGCAATAAAAAAACAGGGGGGATTTTGATGGAATGCATACAATATATCGTATTTACCTGCTACATAAACACTAATCAGAAGTTATAATAACGGATATGAAAGAAGCAGACGTCATTGTTTACATCTACAGCAGCCATCTTTGAAACAAACTCCGGGGTGGTGAAGGCAGTCACGATTGGGGCGGAACAAACAAAAACACACATATAAATAAAATGTGTGACAAAAATCAGATTGGCACAAAAATCAATTGTGATATCATTTAATCCGATAAAAAGTAAAAGTACAAAAAATTACTTATTTCAGCCTCAACGTGGACACGCCCATTTACGACGTCATCACACCGAGCCTCGTGACCGGTTGTCATCTGTGAGCGTCCGTGGTTGTCCGCATTTTTGTTATCGTGTATGCGAGCTTTCAAACTCTCCCTCTGAATGAAGATGTTGTCTCGCCTGCTGAAGGAGCATCAAGCGAAGCAAAACGAGCGAAAGGAGCAACAGGGTAAGCGAGACGAGGCGCCGGGTAGCCGTTATGGCAGCCAATGCTAAAAACACAAAGTTAACATGGAGCGTTTTGAAACCTAAATGCATGATTTAGTTAAAGGCCTACTGAAATTCCATCCATCCATTTTCTACCGCTTATTCCCTTTCGGGGTCGCGGGGGGCGCTGGCGCCTATCTCAGCTACAATCGGGCGGAAGGCGGGGTACACTCTGGACAAGTCGCCAATTAGATTTTCTTATTTAAACGGGGATAGCAGGTCCATTCTATGTGTCATACTTGATCATTTGGCGATATTGCCATATTTTTGCTGAATGGATTTAGTAGAGAACATTGATGATAAAGTTCGCAACTTTTGGTCGCTAATAAAAAAGGCCTTGCCTGTACCGGAAGTAGCCGACGATGTGCGCGTGACGTCACGGGTTGTAGAGCTCCTCACATTGTTTACAAACATGGCCACCAGCAGCTAGAGCGAGTCAGACCGAGAAAGCGACAATTTCCCTATTAATTTGAGCGAGGATGAAAGATTTGTGGATGAGGATAGTGAGAGTGAAGGACTACAAAAGAAAAAAAAGTTAAAAAAAAAAAAAGGCAAGGGCAGTGGGAGCGATTCAGATGTTATTAGACACATTTACTTGGATAATTCTGGAAAATCCCTTATCTTCTTAACGTGTTACTAGTGTTTTAGTGAGATTAAATGATACCTGAAAGTCGGAGGGGTGTGGCCACAGGTGTCTCTGAGGGAAGCCACGCAGCTGCAGGAGGACGCAAGCTCCGCTCATAACTACGGTAAGAGCCGACTTATTACCACCATTTTCTCACCGAAACCTGCCGGTTGACATGTGGTCGGGATCCATGTTCGCTTGACCGCTCTGTTCCATAGTAAAGCTTCACCTTCGGGAATTTTAAACAAGGAAACACCGGCTGTGTTTGTGTTGCTAAAGGCAGCTGCAATACACCGCTTCCCACCTCCATCTTTCTACTTTGACTTCTCCATTAATAATTGAACAAATTGCAAACGATTCAGCAACCAAAATGTCCAGAATACTGTGTAATTATGCGATTAAAGCAGACTACTTATAGCTTGGATCGGGCTGGAAAAAAATGTCCGCTACAACCGATGATGTCAAACACACGCGTCATCATACCGCGACGTTTTCAACACGACACGTTGCTGGAAATTTAAAATTGCAATTTAGTAAACTAAAAAGGCCGTATTGGCATGTGTTGCAATATTAATATTTCATCATTGATATATAAACTATCAGACTGCGTGGTCGGTAGTAGTGGGTTTCAGTACGTCTTTAAACCTGAGTGCACGTTACACCAAATATTAAGATTGTTTGACATATTTGGTTGTAGGTTTGATTTGCCTTATCTTGCTTTTTACAGAACGGCGCAGGCGCGAAGCAATTTCCGCAGCCACCTGTCTTACGGAAGCCCTGGTGGACCATCTCAACGTCGGGTAAGAATCTCCTTATTGTGTGACATCATAGACCAGGGGTGTCCAAAATGTTTCCACTGAGGGCCGCACACTGAAAAATCAAAGCAAGCCGGGGCAATTTTCATATTTTTTATTTTAAAAACCAATACAATATATGCATAAAAAATATACATTTAAGCCTCCACTCAGTTATGATCCCAGGGACCCCAAAGGGATTTGGTCAAAAAAATATATATAAAAAATATGTCATTATTCAGTATTATTATTTTCATTATTATTCAAGTTTTAAATCTCTAGATCAACATTAGGATAAAAAAAAATGGAAAAAACACAAAATATGCAATATTTTCACCCAATAACTTTTTTAGGTGGAATATTTGAGATTATATAATATTGGAGCCTTAATTTTGGATTTTGATTCATTATTATTTTTTGAGCAATGACACTTAAAAACAAACCGCACAAAAATAATTGGGGATCCAAAAGTGTCCTACTCATTAAAGCAGGGGTGCCCACACTTTTTCTGCAGGCGAGCTACTTTTCAATTGACCAACTCGAGGGGATCTACCTCATTTATATATATCATTTATATTTATTTATTTATGAAAGAGACATTTTTGTAAACAAGTTAAATGTGTTTAATGATAATACAAGCATGTGTAACACATAGATGTCTTTCTTTCACAAAGACAAGAATATAAGTTGGTGTATTACCTGATTCTGATGACTTGCATTGATTGGAATCAGACAGTAATGATGATAACGCCCACATTTTCAAATGGAGGAGAAAAAAAGTTGTCCTTTCTGTACAATACCACATGAAAGTGGTTGGTTTTTGGCATCTAATTCATCCAGCTTCCATACACTTTCCAAGAAAAAACATTGGCGGCAAATTCCATAGCTTGCTTGATTGACATTCACGGCACCCGAGGGTCTTGTGAGATGACGCTGGCTGCTGCCAGTTCATTATTATGAAAAAATGACAGAGAGGAAGGCGAGAAACACTTTTTATTTCAACAGACTTTCGCGCCGTCCCTTCCGTCAAAACTCTAAAGGCCGACTGCACATTTCCTATCTTCACAATAAAAGCCCTGCTTCATGCTGCCTGCGCTAACAAAATAAGAGTCTCGGAAAGCTGGCGTGCACAAGTGATGTGCACGCCAGCTTTCTGAGGAATCGCTTGTGCACGCCAGTTTTCCGAGACTCTGTATTTAGTTAGCGCAGGCAGTATGAAGCAGGGCTTTTATTGTGAAGATAGGAAATGTGCAGTCGGCCTTTAGAGTTTTGACGGAAGGTACGGCGCGAGAGTCTGTTGAAATAAAAAGTGTTTCTCGCCTTCGTCTCGGTCATATTTTCATAATAATGATCTTGCAGCAGCCAGCGTCATCTCACAAGACCCTCCGGTACCGTGAATGTCATTTAAGTGACGTCTTGGTGAAGATTGATGATCACTAATTTTTAGGTCTGTTTTTTTTTAAAGCCTGGCTGGAGATCGACTGACACACCCCCCACGGTCGACTGGTAGCTCGCGATCGACGTAATGGGCACCCCTGCATTAAAGTGTTAAAAAATAAATTATACTTTTTTTTTTACTGTTTACTTTTAGCACAATAATCTCGATATCAACTTCAGATGTATCCGTCAATTTTAAGTTTTATTGTTGTTTATGTTTTGTTTGTTTGTTTTAGGCCCTTCTTTAAAAAAAACAGCTCAGTTTTTTATATGGCCAAACACAAAATATGCAACATTTTCCCCTAAAAATAACTCAAAGCGGAATATTTAATGTGACGTAATTGAAGCCTTGAATAGGTCAATAATTCAAAATGACATTGATTTTGATTCATTATTATTTTTTTAAAGAAAGAAACAGCCTGCATGCATGGCAGCTTTGTGTTATTAAAGCATTGCAACATTTTCTTCTTACATTTCACCTGTTTGCTCTTTTATATCACTTTTTATGTTTTTAATTTTTTTCTCCTAACGATCAATGCATTTAGTTAGTTTGCTCTACTGTACAATCAATCCTATTTCTGGTTTTCAGAGTTGCACAGGCGTATGTAAACCAGCGCAAGCTTGACCATGAGGTGAAAACACTCCAAGTGCAGGCTGGTCAGTTTTCCAAGCAAACTGCACAATGGATCAGCATGGTGGAGGGCTTCAATCAGGCCCTGAAGGTGAGACGTGTCAGTGTGAAAACCGCTCACGTATGGTGTGTACTCACTCTAGGCCAGGGATATTCAACTAAATTGTTTTGGGGGCCGCATTTTCAGAAAATTGAAGACTGGGGGGGACGGATATTTGACTATTTGTCTTGTTTTTTATATTCCTGAGAACCACCTCAACAGTTAATATTTGATTTTGGTCTATTAATTTCTTCTGTGTTATTTGAGCACTCAGCTGTTTTAGGTCCTTCTGCAAAAAAACAAAACTAGTCAAAGATCATCTCTATAACAGCACTCCAGTGTTTTAAAAAAATCTTTGGCAAAAATGTGAGTCCCAGGCAATGTTCCCTCTAATTTTCCATATGCGTGAGCAAACGCAAAAATTCCTTGAGCATTCAGGGGAGCACATGTGAGCGACGTGTATTGTGGCCACACCAGCAGAACACAAACCTGACTAAATAACAAGTAAAATTTATTATTATAATCAAATGGCAGCAGTGATTTCCATGAAATTATTTTAGAATATAAGTATTTTAGCCCAATTACAATAACAATAACAAAAAATACTGTTTTTCATGAGCTGTGTACTAGTATTGTATGTCTGGGTGGGGTTCCTGCTTTGGAAATAATTTGTACCCCTTTTTAGATATCGCATTTAGTTCCAACTAAAACATTCACATGTTACACAATAAGATGCAAACATGGGATCATGTGTACATTCCTGTAACTTTGTTTGTAAAATATATCTTTATTAGTATTTATTTAATATAATAACTTAACATCATGGTTAATATTTATAAATCAAGATCAATCAATCAATCAATGTTTACTTATATAGCCCTAAATCACTAGTGTCTCAAAGGGCTGCACAAACCACAACACGAACCACTACGACATCCTCGGTAGGCCCACATAAGGGCAAGGAAAACTCACACCCAGTGGGACGTCGGTGACAATGATGACTATGAGAACCTTGGAGAGGAGGAAAGCAATGGATGTCGAGCGGGTCTAACATGATACTGTGAAAGTTCAATCCATAATGGATCCAACACAGTCGCAAGAGTCCAATCCAAAGCGGATCCAACACAGCAGCGAGAGTCCCGTTCACAGCGGAGCCAGCAGGAAACCATCCCAAGCGGAGGCGGATCAGCAGCGCAGAAATGTCCCTAGCCGATACACAGGCGAGCAGTACATGGCCACCGGATCGGACCGGACCCCCTCCACAAGGGAGAGTGGGACATAGGAGAAAAAGAAAAGAAACGGCAGATCAACTGGTCTAAAAAGGGAGTCTATTTAAAGGCTAGAGTATACAAATGAGTTTTAAGGTGAGACTTAAATGCTTCTACTGAGGTGGCATCTCAAACTTTTACCGGGAGGGCATTCCAGAGTACTGGACCCCGAAATGAAAACGCTCTATAGCCCGCAGACTTTTTTTGGGCTTTGGGAATCACTAATAAGCCGGAGTCCTTTGAACGCAGATTTCTTGCCGGGACATACGGTACAATACAATCGGCAAGATAGGATGGAGCTAGACCGTGTAGTATTTTATACGTAAGTAGTAAAACCTTAAAGTCACATCTTAAGTGCACAGGAAGCCAGTGCAGGTGAGCCAGTACAGGCGTAATGTGATCAAACTTTCTTGTTTTTGTCAAAAGTCTAGCAGCCGCACTTTGTACCAACTGTAATCTTTTAATGCTAGACATGGGGAGACCCGAAAATAATATGTTACAGTAGTCGAGGCGAGACGTAACAAACGCATGGATAATGATCTCAGCGTCTTTAGTGGACAGAATGGAGCGAATTTTAGCGACATTACGGAGATGAAAGAAGGCCGTTTTAGTAACACTTTTAATGTGTGACTCAAAGGAGAGAGTAGGGTCAAAGATAACACCCAGATTCTTTACCGAGTCGCCTTGTTTAATTGTTTGGTTGTCAAATGTTAGAGTTGTATTATCAAATAGAGGTCGGTGTCTAGCAGGACCGATAATCAGGGTTTCCGTTTTTTTGGCGTTGAGATGCAAAAAGTTCGCGGACATCCATTGTTTAATTTCATTAAGACACGCCTCCAGCTGACTACAGTCCGGCGTGTTGGTCAGCTTTAGGGGCATGTAGAGTTGGGTGTCATCAGCATAACAGTGAAAGCTAACACCGTATTTGCGTATGACGTCACCTAGCGGCAGCATGTACTACTGCAATAACAAGAATAAACATACTGTTAAATGTATGCTCCCTGGCAATGTTATAATTTTAAATGTTAAATGGCTTATTACTGTTGAAAGGGCTCATTAGCCTTTATTAGATGATGTGGCCTGGCATATTGGACCACAGAGGTTCATGTTAACTTTTTGTTTACCCTGCAGTTGGAAAGTCTTCTTTGGCAGCTGATACTTTAAGATGTTTAAAAGCGGAGTACGTTATTAAAGAAAAATAAGGATGAGTTACAGTGGAAAGACAGTTGTAAATTCCAACTGTATGCCAGGGTGCATTTTTAACACTGCACATAGTCTCATTCTGCATTATCTCATTGATTGAGTTCACAAATTCAAAGGCATAGTTTTTTGCTTCGCCAGCTTTCTGGTATACTCCATACTTTGCCATGTGATCGTGGATTGGTTGAACTGACAGCATTGATGTATTCATTTTGATGGCAAGTAAAATGTTGTCAATGACAACTTTAAAGGGGAACATTATCACAATTTCAAAAGGGTTATTAAAAACAATAAAAATCAGTTCCCACTGGCTTGTTGTATTTTTTGAAGTTTTTTTCAAAATTTTACAGGTCTCGGAATATCCCTAAATAAAGCTTTAAAGTGCCTTATTTTCGGCTCTCTGCGAAGACACTGGCCATTTCCCTGTGACGTCACGCAGTGCTGCCAATGTAAACAAACAATGGAAATACCACAGCAAGATATAGTGACATTAGCTCGGATTCAAACTCGGATTTCAGCGACATAAGCGATTCAACAGATTACGCATGTATTGAAACAGATGGTTGGAGTATGAAAATATTGAAGAAGAAACTGAAGCTATTGAGCGAATAGCTATTGACGCTATTCATAGCCATAGCATGGCCGAATAGCTGCGTTAGCATCGCAGGTAAAATGTGCGGACCAAACGATCAGGACTTTCGCATCTTTTGACACTGGAGCAACTTAAATCCGTCGATTGGTAAAGTGTTTTTTTCCAATTAAATGTGGGTGGAAGGAAACGTAATATAGTTGCAAATGCATCTGCAGGTTATCCATACATCTCTGTTCCATGTCTGCTTTAGCACCGCCGGTAAATAGCATGTTAGCATCGATTAGCGTAGCATGTTAGCATCGATTAGCTGGCAGTCAACATCAACAAAACTCACCTTTGTGATTTTGTTGACTATCGTTGCAAATGCATCTGCAGGTTATCCATACATCTCTGTGCCATGTCTGCCTTAGCATCGCCGGTCAAATGTGGAGACACTCCGGCACATTCAATGGGGGTCTGGCGGAAGACACTTTGGCATCTTCGGGCCAGTGGTGCAACTTGAATCCCTCCCTGTTAGTGTTGTTACACCCTCCGACAACACACCGACGAGGCATGATGTCTCCAAGGTTCCAAAAAATAGTAAAAAATAACAGAGCTGAGACCCGGTGTTTTTAATGTGTTGAAAATGAAAATGGTGGGTGTATTACCTCGGCGACGTCACATTCTGACGTCATCGCCTCCAGCGCGATAAACAGAAAGGCGTTTAATTCGCCAAAATTCACCCACTTAGAGTTCGGAAATCGTTTAAAAAAATATATGGTCTTTTTTTCTGCACCATCAAGGTATATATTGACGCTTGCATAGGTCTGGTGATAATGTTCCCCTTTAACTGGCTTTGGGTCAGATTTTGTTTTTGTGTGACAGCTCGTTCCTTTTCTCTCTGTCTTTTGCGTTTTCCCGCAATAATGTACCAATCCCCGGTCCCACCTTGAGTCTTCGTACAAGTCCAACAGCTCTCAAATGACTTTTCTGCTGAACGTGACACTTGAGGGTAGTCCAACTTCCATTCAGTCCACATGTTTCCCTCGGAAAACTCATTTGCTACTTTAGCTTCGCGGCACGTTTTGCAGAGTAGACCCTTCTCACTATAAAAAAAAAAAAATCTCACCCAGTTTCACCGCTTGTTCTTCTACTTCAGGGGTAGGGAACCTATGGCTCGCGAGCCAGATGTGGCTCTTTTGATGACTGCATCCGGCTCTCGGATAAATCTGAGCTGACACTGCTTAACACAATAAGTAATAAATAATTATACTTGTAATCACAGTGTTAAAAATAACGTTCAGCATACAAAACATTCTCATCCTTTTTTTTTTTGTCCAAGAAGTTGCGTTAATGGTAAGAAGTTATTTATTTATTATTGGTTAGTGTGGGGCTTGCCGACATGAGAGCCTGTTTCAAGGTTACAATACTGTTTTATTTTTCAGTAAGTCTCTCAGTTGCTTTCCAGCAATTGTCTTTTTCTCTTTCGTTCTCGCTCTGGCTCCAGCTCCAACCCCGTCTCTCCTCCTGGCTGCTGCTTATATCAGAGCGACAGGGGATTAGAGAACAAGGCCCAGGTGGGCCATCTACGCACCTGTCCCTGATTTTGAGGCCGGTCCTGGCACACCCCGCTTCGCCGCAGGCCCGCAGGCCACACCCCCTCCACAGTTAGCTTCAGAATAATAATGTTTTTACAAGGAATAAGAGACCTATTATACTCTAGAAATGTAGGTCTTACTTAAAAATGCACGCGTTTAGTTGTGTTCAGTGTTAAAAAAAAAATTATATGGCTCTTACGGAAATACATTTGAAAATATTTGGCTTTTTGGCTCTCTCTGCCAAAAAGGTTCCCGACCCTTGTTCTATTTGAACATACTGTAGTCCGACACCCATTCCATCTTAAAAGAACCGCACTTCTTTTTTACAACGGCTTGGTGAGTGAATGTGTCGCTGCCTGTTCATTTCGCCATGATAAGGAATTATTGTCAATATCAATAGCGTCAATGCTATCATTGGCTGCGTAGCGTAAGTGAACCGAATTGTATCATTGGCTGGACACCTGTCAATCACTGAGTTACGTTGCAAAATGGTACAGAAAACAATTGTTATTATTATTATTGGTTTAATTGATTAGGTAAGATTAGGACTAATATTAGATATTAATATTACGTTTATGTTGAATTTTATTTTATGCGCTGCATAGATTTTCTTGTGCGCTGAGAATGTGCGAGCAGTGCGCGATTGCCCAAGTGCGCAGCTTAGAGGGAACTTTGGTCCTAGGTTTTTTTAACTGAACTGGCAGGCAGTGGAATTATGGAAAAAAGAGGACCTAAAATAGAACCTCCAGGAACACCACTAATAACTAAAGAAGTTGTGGGGCGGTTTAGCTCGGTTGGTAGAGTGGCCGTGCCAGCAACTTGAGGGTTCCAGGTTCGATTCCCGCTTCTGCCAACCTAGTCACTGCCGTTGTGTCCTTGGGCAAGACACTTTACCCACCTACTTCCAGTGCCACCCACACTGGTTTGAATGTAACTTAGATATTGGGTTTCACTATGTAAAGCGCTTTGAGTCACTACAGAAAAAGCGCTATATAAATAAAATTCACTTCACTTCACAAATTATGACTGACTGCATCTGAAGTAAGCACATTACAGCTACACCTTAGTTACATAAATTACACTTTGAAAACAATTGTAACTGCCAAAAAGGAGAGTATTTAATTGGGTGCCTTCAGGAACGCGCCTCAGTTATGTAAATCAGGAGTTTGAGTGTGAGTTTGAGTTTATTTCGAACATGCAAGCATACAACATGATACATCACAATTTCCAGTTTCTCTTTTCAACATGTTTGAAAAGGAGTAGGAATAAGCAGGGCTTAATTAATCCTACCCTTTTCTTTTACATAACAGTTGCTAAAACTTTTGTTCACTTCCTGTTCTCTATGTATTCACAATATACTCCATAAGTAATCACAATAAAAAAATAAATAAATAAATAATTGGTGAAGTAAGTTTTATTCCATACGATGAGATAAGTAAGATTATTTTGAGAATGAATAGGTGAATAAATTCAAAATGTTTATCTTGGTTCTTCTTTTTTGTACTTTGTAAACACTTTGTTTGAAGAGTTTCTTGAAGGGGATCATATTAGTAAATTGTTTGATTGCTTTGCTTAATCCATCCCATAATTTAATTCCACATACAGATATACTGAAGGTCTTAAGTGTTGTACGTGCATACAAATGTTTTAAATTACATTTTTCTCTAATATTATATTTCTCCTCATTTGTTGAGAATAATTTTTGTATATTCTTGGGAAGCAGGTTATAGTTTGCTTTGTGTATAATTTTAGCTGTTTGCAATTTCACTATGTCGTGGAATTTCAGTATCTTTGATTCAATAAATAAAGGGTTTGTATGTTCTCTATATCCAACATTATGTATTATTCTAGCTGATCTTTTTCTAACACTGTTAGTGAATGAAGTGTATTTTTGTAATTATTTCCCCATATTTCTACACAGTAGAGATGCGCGGATAGGCAATTATATCATCCGCATCACCAAAATCGTCATCCACCCGCCGTCCACCCGAACCAACTTTTTATCGGGACCGTACCCGCCCGCCAACCGCCTGTTGAATTACATCAGAGGATGGCCACCTTTACCACTCATAGAGCTATTTAATACTGTTTCACAGAGTAATGTAATCTATTGAGGCCGCTAACGTTCTCGCGACTATTCAATAACGTTCATCGTGATGACAAGAATGTGGGCGTGCTGTGAAGCTATTGCCTTCGACACCTTCAACAACATGTATGAACCGATTGTTGGTCCAGCAACATGTTGTGTGCAGATTCCGCAATCACACGTTCATACGTTCATAGATTGAAAGGCATACTGGGTGATACAGAGTACACTGATGGTTGTGATATAAACAACTTTAACACTTACTAATATGCGCCCCGCTATGAAGCCACACAATACAAGATTGACAAACACATTTCGGGAGAACATCCTCACAGTAACACAACATAAACGCAACACAACTAATACCCATAATCCTTTGTATTCATGACACTTCCTGAATATATTTTACACCCCCGCTCCCCCAACCCCGCCCACCTTACCGACGCACGAGAGCAGGGGGGTTGGCGGGGTTTGGGGTGTGTAAAATAATCAGGTTGTGTCATGAATACAAAGGATTATGGGTATTTGTTGTGTTGCGTTTATGTTGTGTTACTGTGAGGATGTTCTCCCGAAGTGTGTTTGTAAGCGTATATTGTGTTTTTATGTTGATTTAATGGAAAAAAAAAATATATATATATATATATATATATACATATATATATATATATATATATTTTTTTTTTTTTTTTTTTGAAAAAAATGGAAAAAAATATATATACATGTAAATATATATATATATATATTTTTTCATTAAATCAACATAAAAACACAATATACACTTACAATTAGTGCACCAACCACAAAAACCTCCCTTTTTCATGACAAAACCTCCCTTTTTCATGACAAAAACGTCCCTTTTTCATGACAAAGGAAAAAAAAAATAATACAAAAAAAATTTAAAAAACGTATATATATATATATATATATATATATATATATATATTTATTTATTTATTTATTATTATTTTTTTTTTAATAAAAATGAATAAAAAATTCTTCTGCGGCCCGGTACCAATCGGGCCACGCCGCGGCCCGGTGGTTGGGGACCACTGATTTAAATCACTTTAGGTATCTATACGGGTACAATAAAGGGCTGCATGAATACGAACCAGTTACCATTTTATTTTGTTTTGCAACAGGAAATTGGCGATGTGGAGAACTGGGCCCGCAGTATTGAGATGGACATGAGGACCATCGCTACAGCTCTGGAGTACGTACACAAGGGTCAGCTTCAGCCGGCTACGTCGTAGATGCTTTTGGAGATGTCCTTCGGAAGAGCTGGATTGACTCAAAAGAACTGTAAAACAGGAAAGCACCGAGGGGTCTGCAGAGAAATGTCGTAGTGTGAACACAAAATGTGGTGAGGAAACTTGCTTATTTATAAAAAAAAACTTAAAAAACGCACTAATTATTGTGTCCGTTTATGCTTTAAATACATCTATGGAATGATGCTTATCAGTATTAAGGAATTGTCAATGTATAATATCAGTTTTAAAGTTTGTGCTGTGATTGTTTTTAAGAAAAAAAGAAAACGAAAATAAAATTGGCTTTGTTACTCAACTAAAATGTGTTCATTTCATTAAAGTCTTATTCTCAGAAGCTAAAAAAAAGCTTAAGAATGTGCAGAAAAAAGTTTACTGCACCCAAAGCTGTTGAGTTCCCTGAGTGAGAGGTATTTGTGTGGCTGTAAGACTTGACATATTCTTATATCTTACTCAGAACTAATAATGTACTGTGGGTTATAAAACTTTTTTTTTTTTTTACTTTACATACCATATTTTTCGGAGTGTAAGTCACACCTGCCGAAAATGCATAAAAAAGAAGGAAAAAAACATACTTATAAGTCGCACTGGAGTATTAGTCGCATTTTTGGGGGGAAATTTATTTGATAAAATCCAAAACCAAGAATAGACACTTGAAAGGCAATTTAAAATAAATAAAGAATAGCGAACAACAGGCTGAATAAGTGTACGTTATATGAGGCATAAATAACCAACTGAGAAGGTGCCTGGTATGTTAATGTAACATATTATGGTAAGAGTCATTCAAATAACTATAACATATAGAACATGCTATATGTTTACCAAACAATCTGTCACTTCTAATCAATAAATCCCATGAAATCTTAACGTATAGTCTCTTACATGAATGAGATAAATAATATTGTTTAATATCTTACGGTAATGTGTTAAAGGGGAACATTATCACAATTTCAAAAGGGTTAAAAACAATAAAAATCAGTTCCCAGTGGCTTGTTGTATTTTTTGAAGTTTTTTTCAAAATGTTACCGGTCTCAGAATATTCCTAAAAAAAGCTTTAAAGTGCCTTATGTATTGAAACAGATGGTTGGAGTATGAAAATATTGAAGAAACTGAAGCTATTGAGCGAATAGCTATTGACGCTATTCATAGCCATAGCATGGCCGAATAGCTGCGTTAGCATCGCCGGTAAAATGTGCGGACCAAACGATCAGGACTTTCGCATCTTTTGACACTGGAGCAACTTAAATCCGTCGATTGGTAAAGTGTTTTTTTTTCGCATTAAAAGTGGGTGGAAGGAAACGTAATATAGTTGCAAATGCATCTGCAGGTTATCCATACATCTCTGTGCCATGTCTGCTTTAGCACCGCCGGTAAATAGCATGTTAGCATCGATTAGCGTAGCATGTTAGCATCGATTAGCTGGCAGTCAACATCAACAAAACTCACCTTTGTGATTTCTTTGACTATCGTTGCAAATGCATCTGCAGGTTATCCATACATCTCTGTGCCATGTCTGCCTTAGCATCGCCGGTCAAATGTGGAGACACTCTGGCACATTCAATGGGGGTCTGGCGGCAGACACCTTCGCATCTTCGGGCCAGTGGTGCAACTTGAATCCCTCCCTGTTAGTGTTGTTACACCCTCCGACAACACACCGATGAGGCATGATGTCTCCAAGGTTCCAAAAAATAGTTAAAAAAACCGGAAAATAACAGAGCTGAGACCCGGTGTTTGTAATATGTTGAAAATGAAAATAGTGGGTGTGTTACCTTGGCGACGTCACATTCTGACGTCATCGCCTTCAGTGCGATAAACAGAAAGGCGTTTAATTCGCCAAAATTCACCCATTTAGAGTTCGGAAATCGGTTAAAAAAATAGATGGTCTTTTTTCTGCACCATCAAGGTATATATTGACGCTTACATAGGTCTGGTGATAATGTTCCCCTTTAATAAATTCCCACACAAGTCGCTTCTATGAAAAAAACTGCGACTTACATTTTGAAAAATACGGTACTTGAAAATTAGTTGGTTAGTTTTTTTCAAATGTATTAAAATGAGGTTTTTCATGGTACTAATATGACTGCCTTTGCGGTGTAATGTTACACGCTACTGCAAAATCAAATGTGATTGACTTGTTGTGGAGACAGTCTAGAGCAGTGGTCCCCAACCTTTTTGTATCCGCGGACAGGTCAACGCTTAATAATTTGTCCCGTTGTTTTTTGTTTTTTTTTCTTTGTCATGAAAAAGGGAGGTTTTTGTCATGAAAAAGGGAGGTTTTTGTAGTTGGTGCACTATTTGTGAGTATATATCGTGTTTTTTATGTGCCCTTATGTGGGCCTACCGAGGATGTGGTAGTGGTTTGTGTTGTGGTTTGTGCAGCCCTTTGAGACACTAGTGATTTAGGGCTATATAAGTAAACATTGATTGATTGATTGATTTGCTAAAAAAAAATATGTATATATATATATATATATATATATATATATATATATATATATATATATATATCTTGATTGGATTATCCAGAGAATAGTGCTCTTAATGGAAGCATTCACATACAATGGTTTATATAGAGCACAGAGTGGGTGGGTACAGGCAGGCGTAGGGACGTGGTGATTGGCTCATGTGTTACCTAGGAGGTGTTTCCGTCTGTGGCGGCATGTTGAAATGATTTCACTGCGCTTGTTGAGGGATGATAGCTCTGGATGATATATAATAAACAGTTTCTCTTTTAAGCATAGGTTGCATCTTTTATTACCACTGTTGTAAGGTGTGCTGGATGCAAGAATTTGCCATGTTATTGAATATTCAACATTATTGTCTTTGAGGTTCCAAATGTGTTTGCTGAGTTCTGTAGAATTCTGCAAAGTCTGGTTTCTAAAGGAGGCGTTGTGATTATTCCATCTTGTTTTGAACGCTCCTTCGGTTAATCCTACGTACGTGTCGGATATGTTAATGTCCTTGCGTATTACCTTTGCTTGGTAAACGACTGATGTCTGTAAGCACCTTCCGTTGAGAGGGCAATCAATTCATTATTGGTTTCAGAGTCGTTTAGTCTGGGGGTAGGCAGTCCTTTTGCAATTGCTTTGTTGTGGTTTGAAATGATTTGTTGCATGTTATTCACACAGCTGTAGCTCAATTTAATGTTGTTCTTGTTGAATATTTTTCTTAGGGTATTGCCTTTGGGGAAGTGTTTGTCGATCAGAGTGAGGAACTTGAGATGAAGTAGTCTTGTGATTTTTTCCCACACCTACATATATATATATATATATATATATATATATATATATATATATATATATATATATATATTTTTTTTTTTTTTTTTTTTTTTTTTTTAAATGAATTATATTTATGAATAAAAATGAATAAAAATTATTCTGCGGCCCGGTACCGGGCTGCGGCCCTGTGGTTGGGGACCACTGGTCTAGAGCAGGGGTCTCAAACTCAATTTACCTGGGGGCCACTGGACGCAGAGTCTGGGCCCCAAGAAAATATTTCTTTAAAAAAATGTTGCATACTCCTCAGCATGTCTAGTTGTATGATGACGTTTCAAATTGTATCCTTTGTGCACCGCAGCTTTCTCTGTGCAAATAAGACACGTCGGGGTGCCCTTGTGCTCAACAAAGAAATATTGCATCTCCCACTTTTCCTGGAATTCACTGCAAGCTTTGAAAAAGACATGTTTGGGGTTGTGGAATATATTTATCATTATCCATGCGTTTGTTACGTCTCGTCTCGATTACTGTAACGTATTATTTTCGGGTCTCCCCATGTCTAGCATTAAAAGATTACAGTTGGTACAAAATGCGGCTGCTAGACTTTTGACAAGAACAAGAAAGTTTGATCACATTACGCCTGTACTGGCTCACCTGCACTGGCTTCCTGTGCACTTAAGATGTGACTTTAAGGTTTTACTACTTACGTATAAAATACTACACGGTCTAGCTCCATCCTATCTTGCCGATTGTATTGTACCATATGTCCCGGCAAGAAATCTGCGTTCAAAAGACTCCGGCTTATTAGTGATTCCTAGAGCCCAAAAAAAGTCTGCGGGCTATAGAGCGTTTTCATTTCGTGCTCCAGTACTCTGGAATGCCGTCCCGGTAACAGTTCGAGATGCGACCTCAGTAGAAGCATTTAAGTCTCACCTTAAAACTCATCTGTATACTCTAGCCTTTATATAGACCTCCTTTTTAGACCAGTTGATCTGCCGCTTCTTTTCTTTCTCCTATGTCCCCCCCTCCCTTGTGGAGGGGGTCCGGTCCGATGACCATGGATGAAGTACTGGCTGTCCAGAGTCGGGACCCAGGATGGACCGCTCGCCTATGTATCGGTTGGGGACATCTCTACGCTGCTGATCCGCCTCCGCTTGAGATGGTTTCCTGTGGACGGGACTCTCGCTGCTGTCTTGGATCCGCTTGAACTGAACTCTCGCGGCTGTGTTGGAGCCACTATGGATTGAACTTTCACAGTATCATGTTAGACCCGCTCGACATCCATTGCTTTCGGTCCCCTAGAGGGGGGGGGGGGGTTACCCACATCTGAGGTCCTCTCCAAGGTTTTGTCATGGTCAACATTGTCACTGGCGTCCCACTGGATGTGAATTCTCCCTGCCCACTGGGTGTGAGTTTTCCTTGCCCTTTTGTGGGTTCGTCCGAGGATGTTGTAGTCGTAATGATTTGTGCAGTCCTTTGAGACATTTGTGATTTGGGGCTATATAAATAAACATTGATTGATTGATTGATTTGTATTTAGCCGACGCACGGAGGTTAATGTTATTTCTGTAATGTGTGTCGTTCCGTTTTTCCTCCCTACAGAACATGGCCATGGTCGGCGGGTAATAGCACACAACTCTGTCAAGCGCCATTCCTATAAAACTTGTGGGCCGCGCTAACATTAAACTTCCATATTAAGGTGGGGGCCGCAAAATAATTCTCAAATGGGGGTACGCGTACCCCTGGGTGTACTTGAAGGTATGCCAAGGGGTACGTCAGATTTTTTTTAAATATTCTTAAAAATAGCAACAATTCAAAAATCCTTTGTGAATATAATTATTGAATAATACTTCAACAAAATATGAAAGTAAGTTCATAAACTGTGAAAAGAAATTCAGTGTTGACAGCTAGATTTTTTGTGGGCATGTTCCATAAATATTGATGATAAATATTTATTTTTTTGTGATGAAATGTTTAGAATTAAGTTCATGAATCCAGATGGATCTCCATTACAATCTCCAAAGAGGGTACTTTAAGTACCCGGGCGGTATAGCTCCTGTTGGTAGAGTGGCCGTGCCAGCAACTTGAGGGTTCCAGGTTCGATCCCCGCTTCTGCCAGCCTAGTTACTGCCGTTGTGTCCTTGGGCAAGACACTTTACCCACCTGCTCCCAGTGCCACCCATACTGGTTTAAATGTAACTTAGATAATGGGTTTCACAATGTAAAGTGCTTTGAGTCACTAGAGAAAAGCGCTATATAAATGTAATTCACTTCACTACTTCTATGTGTAAAACTATTTATTGATAAATGAATCACTTGTTTGTTTTTCAACAAGTTTTTAGTTATTTTTATATATTTTTCTCCAAATAGTTCAATAAAGACTACTACAAATGAGCAATATTTTGCACTGTTATACAATTTAATAAATCATAAACTGATGACATAGTGCGGAATTTTACCTCTTTATCTCTTTTTTAATTCAAGTACCCCCTAATCAGAGCAAAGCATTTTTGGTTGAAAAAAAGAGATAAAGAAGTAAAACACAGCACTATGTCATCAGTTTCTGATTTATTTAATCGTATAACAGTGCAAAATATTGCTCATTTGTAGTGGTCTTTCTTGAACTATTTGGAAAAAAATATATAAAATTAACTAAAATCTGGTTGAAAAATAAACAAGTGATTGAATTATAAATAAAGGTTTCTACACATAGAAGTAATCATCAACTTAAAGTGCCCTCTTTGGGGATTGTGATCTGGATTCCTGAACTAATTCTAAAGATTTCTTCACAAAAAAACAATCTTTAACATCAATAATTATAGAACATGTCCACAAAAAAATCTATCTGTCAACGCTGAATATTGCATTGTTGTATTTTTTTTCCGTCTATGAACTTACATTCATATTTTGTTGAAGTATTATTCAATAAATATATTTAGAAAGGATTTTTGTTTTTTTGCTATTTTTAAAATATTCTAAAAATAAAATCTCACGTACCCCTTGGCATATCTTCAAGTACCCCCAGGGGTACGCGTACCCCCATTTGAGAACCACTGCTCTAGAGCATGGGTGTCAAACGTACAGCCCGAGGGCTGGATCAGGCCCGCGAACAGGTTTTAACTGGCCTGCGGAATGAGTTTGCCAAGTATAAAAATGAGCCGAAATTTTTTAATGTAAGCAACCGCTGTTCTTAATGTGTCCATTAAATGTCACAATAGCAATCCTTTTTATCTTTTGCTACATACCTAAAATAAAATAAACCACATGTTCGTGCACCAGTCTAGGAAAATGAGCAGACTACATAAATAACATCCTGTAATTTGATTTTGATATTTTTTTTATCTTGATAGATTGAAAATGAACACCAATGAGTGTGGTCCTCTGTTTTCCTTTGTGTTTTTTATACACTTTGATTTCTATTTTACTGTTTTAATTGATTTTACCCTTTAAAATAGTTTTTAATCATATTTGTTTTTATATTGTTTTTATTGGTTTTATATTTATTTATTTTTTGTTTTTATTCAGTCATTGGTGGGGCATAATATATATATATATATATATACTTTTTTTTTTTTTTTTTACAATTGTTTTTAACATGGCTGTGCAGCACTTTGGAAACGTTATTGTTGTTTAAATGTGCTGTATAAATAAAGTGGATTGGATTGGATTGGATTGGATTAACTGATGAACATTATAGCATCATTTATTCAGAAAGTATGAATAACAACAAAAAAGATAGAATACTATTAACTGCAACATTATAGAATAGAATAGAATAGAATGTACTTTATTGATCCTTGGAGGAAATTCAGCACCACAGTTCGCTCACAATAAACAATAATAATATATAACATATATTATATATATAATATATGAAAATTATAAATATATTCTACATTTGAGTGCAGTCAAGATTTGTATATTTTCAAAAAGTGCTTGTTTTTTTTTAAACAAATAAAACAATCTGAAATTGTCTTTATTTTTAAGTTATCATGCCGTGATTTTACCAGTCCGGCCCACTTGGGAGGAGATTTTTCTCCACATGGCCCCGATTTACAGGTAGTTTGACACTCCTGCTTTAGAGGAAAAAGACAGTATTAATATTCAAATATATACAGTACTGGTGTGCTTATTTTTTAGTAGGATTTCCTGCAAATCTACTGGGATTGAAATTCAGCCATTGTTATTTATAGAATAATTGCAATCAAGCTGCAACAATATCCCCTTTTTACATCAGGTTTAAGATGTAATCCTCTATAAAAGGCTTTATATTAACACATAGGATTACATTAAGTTTGCTTTATCAAAAAGCCTTATTGTGTTTGTTGACATAAAAAGAAAACTGTACTGAGCCCGCAGTTATTTCAAAGTAATGCAACGTAGTGAGAAGTTGGCTTATCTTGCTCATTCTCACTTTTTTCTTTTTCTCAAGGTGCACACGTGCACAAACCCAACGCTTATGGATTTGGGATTACTAATTGCGGACTTGTCCTAAGGGATAAAGCGCGGCCAGCGGGGTTGAAAGCCTCTTTTTTTCAGCGGCCTCCTTTGAGCAAGGACACAAGCAAAACCGCAGTGGGAAAGGGCAAAAAAAAACCAACAAAAAAAAAAACCCCGTCCAACTTCAAGTAGATGAAAAAGGTAGGATGATATTATTACTCATACACTCGCTGATGTTATTTGTTGGACTTTTTGCTTAATCACCACCTTGATGCACACTACTTGTAATTAAATGAAGTCATTAATTTATTTAAAAAATACATTAAACCTTTTTCTTCATTTTTCCAATGTTTTTAAGTATTTTCAACCATTATTTACTATGGTATAGAACAGGGGTCGGGAACCTTTTTGGCTGAGAGAGCCAAGAATCTGAATATTTTAAAATGTATTTCCGTAAGAGCCATATAAAAAATTGTCAACACATTTTTAAGTAAGACCAACATTACTAAAGTTTAATATGTCTCTTATTCTTTGTAATAACATTGATATTCTGAAGCTAACTGTGGAGGGGGCGTGGCCTGCGGGCCTGCAGCGAAGTGGGGTGTGCCCGGACCGGCCTCGAAATCAGCGACAGGTGCGTAGACAACCCACCTGGGCCTCTTTGTCTAATCACCTGTCGCTTTGTTATAAGCAGCAGCCAGGAGGAGAGACAGGGTTGGAGCTGGAGCCAGAGTGCGAGCGAGAACGAAAGAGAAAAAGACAATTGCCGGAAAGCAACTGAGAGACTGATTGAAAAATAAAAAAATATCGTAACCCTGAAACAGGCTTTCATGTCGGTGCTTGGTGGTCTGAACAACCCCCAGGAGGGCAAGCCCTGAAAAAATAAAAAATAAATAAAGTGCGGTAGAAAAAAGGATGGATGGATTCAAATGCATGAGCATGTTTAATATTTTGAACGTTATTTTTAATACTTTGATTACAAGTGGAATTAGTCATTACTTATTGTGTTAAGCAGTGTCAGCTCAGATTTATCCGAGAGCCAGATGCAGTCATCAAAAGAGCCACATCTGGCTCTAGAGCCATAGGTTCCCTACCCCTGGTATAGAATAAGGAAAAAATCCAATTAAAGTGGGCTAAAATAGTACAGCATAATAAGACCCAATCGATCAATTAAATACTAACCAGAACCTATAAAATGATCGTTTTTCTCTGAATAATAAAGGCTGGAATGTAATCAGTTTCCAGCAGCATGTACTGTAAGCAGCTCCGTCTCGGGCATTAATTATGTTTATACTTGCCAACAATGAAGGCCCCCATCCCTCACAAATGCCTTTCTGTCTTTCCTAATAGTATTAGGCAAATATTTCTCATGTGGCCCAAGCTGAAATGTACAACTAAGATCCTCCACTAAGAGGACTGGCTTCTGTGCAACGTCACAAAAATCAATAAAGACTATGATTAACTCATTGATTTATTGCAGTTTTTCCCAACTTATTTCTCATTTGGCAACTTCTTTTTTTCCCCCCAACAACAGTCCTCCGGGTGACCGCACGTCTACTTCAGACCCTGGAGGCGACATGGAGTTTATTTATGATCTTTTAGGGTAAGAAACATTGAATATAATAAAGGGAATATTTTGCAGTGGCTAAACTGGAGCAGTACCTTACCAAATCTTGTTAGTGGTGCTGTGGTGATTATTTTTTTATTATAGTAAACATATTTTGCATGTACAAACCCCGTTTCCAGATGAGTTGGGAAATTGTGTTGGATGTAAATATAAACAAAATCCAAGGATTTGTAAATCCTTTTCAACCCATATTCAATTCAATGCACTACAAAGACAAGATATTTGATATTCAAACTCATAAACTTAATTTTTTTTTGCAAACAATAATTATCTTAGAATATAATGGCTGCAACATGTGCCAAAGTAGTTGGGAAAGGGCATGTTCACCACTGTTGTTACATCATCTTTTCTTTTAACAACACTCAATAAGCGTTTGGGAACTGAGGAAACTAATTGTTGAAGCTTTGAAAGTGGAATTCTTTCCCATTCTTGTTTTACGTAGAGCTTCAGTCGTTTCGAGGTCTCCGCTGTCGTATTTTACGCTTCATAATGCGCCACACATTTTCGATGGGAGACAGGTCTGGACTGCAGGCGGGCCAGGAAAGTACCGCCAACCCCACGCTGTTGCAACACGTGCTGAATGTGGCTTGGCATTGTCTTGCTGAAATAAGCAGGGGCGTCCATGAAAAAGACGAAGGATAACATCAAAGCATCAATATGGAAAATGTCTTGTAAACAAAAAAAATGAAATGAAGAACAAATGGGCGGAAACTGGACTCAACATCCGTGACCGAACTGTAAGAAACTGCCCAAAGGAAATGGGATTTAAATACAGAAAAGCTCAACGAAAGCCGCCAATAACACCCAAACATAAAAAAACAAGGTTCCAATGATCAAAGGAAAAAAACAATAGTGGACTAAAGTTGACTGAAAGTCGTATCCAGGGATGGATTGTGAATCGGCATCAAGCAAAGTGGTGATGTTGGTACTTTTGTTGGAAATGTATTAAGAAGACCGCCTGAAGAAAACTGCGTTCATGAATGAGTATATCCGTTCGGCACATTTTATATTTGTCACGGACGGCTTAACCAGAGTAGGAGAAACCGAAAACGCACGCAAATGGTGTGGAGATGAAACTGTTAACACTACATGGCAGCAATGGGGCAAAGCCACAGGAACGAGAAGCGGGAGTGGAGCCACAGCAGAGGAGATGAACACGACTGTAAGGGTGAACCATCAGGACTCTACTGGCGCAGAGTGAATGGACTGGAGAGCTTTAGTAGTCAGGAACAAATGAGTATCAGGTGTGCGCACAGGTGGCTCCGCCCCGTGACCTAGGAACCAGAGCTGCCAGATCATGACAATTATAGCTGCAATACATACAGAATAGTGCTGCTGGGATCCTGATGAGAATGCGGAAATATGACCATATCACACCAATTCTCAAATCCCTTCACTGGCTTCCTGTTCCACTCAGGATTGAATACAAAGTCTCCCTACTAACCCACCAGTGCCTCCATGGAAATGCCCCACTCTACCTCAAAGAACTACTCACCCCCAAATCCTCCGGACAGGCTAACGTGCTCCAACCTCCTAGGACAAAGCTACGAACAAAGGGAGACAAGGCTTTCTGCACCACCGCTCCCAGTCTTTGGAACACTCTCCCTGACCACATGAGGGCACCACAGACTGTGAATGCTTTTAAAAACGGTTTAAAAACCTTTCTTTTTAAATAAAGCCTTTTCTTTAGATATATGCATACTAGTTCTAGCTATTAGGCTGTTCTAGTTTATATTTTTATTATATTTTTGTTTTTATTTAATTTTTTTAATGCACGGTAGCACTTTGAGGTTGTTTGCTCAATGTAAAGTTTTACAAATAAAATCTATCATTATGATTATTATTATTGTTTTATTTTAGTGGTTCTTAAAGCCAGAAAGCTACCATTTGAAATTACTATAAATTTGTGTCACGTCTGTTATCTACAAATGATCTTTCTACAAAATTAATCAACCGAATGAACATCCTTCAAGACCGGGGATTCCATACTTCTTTCTGGGGTTGTATAAGTAAAACTAAAATAAAGACAATAATGGACAATGACCCCAAACACACGTCAAAAGTGGTAAAGGAATGGCTAAATCAGGCTAGAATTAAGGTTTTGGAACGGCCTTCCCAAAGTCCTGACTTAGACGTGTGGACAATGCTGAAGAAACAAGTCCATGTCAGAAAACCAACACATCATTCTGAATGAACTGCACCAATTTTGTCAAGAGGAGTGGTCAAAAATTCAATCAGATGGCTACCAAAAGCACCTTATTGCAGTAAAACTTACCAAGGGACATGTAAGCAAATATAAACATTGCTGTATGTCAGGGGTCACCAACGCGGTGCCCGTGTGCACCAGGTAGCCCGTAAGGACCAGATGAGTAGCCCGCTGGCCTGTTCTAAAAATAGCTCAAATAGCAGCACTTACCAGTGAGCTGCCTCTATTTTTTAAACTTTATTTATTTCCTAGCAAGCTGGTCTCGCTTTGCTCAACATTTTTAATTCTAAGAGAGACAAAACTCAAATAGAATTTGAAAATCCAAGAAAATATTTTAAAGACTTGGTCTTCATTGGTTTAAATAAATTCATTTATTTTTTTAATTTGCTTCTTATAACTTTCATAAAGAAAATTTTAGAGAAAAAATACAACCTTAAAATGGATTTTAAGATTTTTAAACACATATACCTTTTTACCTTTTAAATTCCTGCTTCTTCTCTCCTGACAATTCAAATCAATGTTCAAGTAAATTAATTTTTTTTATTGTAAAGAATAATGAATACATTTTATTTTAATTCTTCATTTTAGCTTCTGTTTTTTCGACGAAAAATATTTGTGAAATATTTCTTCAAACTTATTATGATTAAAATTCAAAAAAATATATTCTGGCAAATGTAAAAAATATTTGGAATCAAATTTAAATCTTATTTCAAAGTCTTTCGAATTTTTTTTTTTAATTTTTGTTCTGGAAAATCTAGAAGAAATAATGATTTGTCTTTGTTAGAAATATAGATTGGTCCAATTTGTTGTATATTCTAACAAAATTCAGATTGGATTTTAACCCATTTAAAACAGGTCATCAAAATTAAAAAATTAATCTTAATCAGGAAAAATTACTAATGATGTTCCATTAATAATTTTTTTTAATTTTTCAAAAACATTCGAATTAGCTAGTTTTTTTCGGTTGAATTTTGAATTTTAAAGAGTCGAAATTGAAGATAAACTGTGTTTCAAAATTAAATTTTCATTTTTTTCCGTGTTTTGTCCTCTTTTAAACCGTTCAATTAAGTTTTTTTTTCATCATTTATTCTCTACAAAAAAACCTTCCGTAAAAGGAAAAAAAATGTATGACGGAATGACGGACGGAAAATACCCATTTGTATATATATATATATATATATATATATATATATATATATATATATATATATATATATATATATATATATATATATATATATATGTAGGTGTGGGAAAAATCACAAGACTACTTCATCTCTACAGAACTGTTTCATGAGGGGTTCCCTCAATCATCAGGAGATTTTAATGGAAGCATTCACATACAATGGTTTATATAGGGCACAGAGTGGGTGGGTACAGGCAGGCGTAGGGTGTGGTGATTGGTTCATGGGTTACCTAGGAGGTGTTTCCGTCTGTGGCGGCACCACACCCTACGCCTGCCTGTACCCACCCACTCTGTGCCCTATATAAACCATTGTATGTGAATGCTTCCATTAAAATCTCCTGATGATTGAGGGAACCCCTCATGAAACAGTTCTGTAGAGATGAAGTTGTCTTGTGATTTTTCCCACACCTATATATTGCGCTCTACCACGGTATCGAACACTATTCTCTGGATAATCCAATCAAGATATATATATATATATATATATATATGTGTGTATTTATTAAAGGTAAATTGAGCAAATTGGCTATTTCTGGCAATGTATGTATCAATGTGTGTATCAAACTGGTAGCCCTTCGCATTAGGCAGTACCCAAGAAGTAGCTCTAGGTTTCAAAAAGGTTGGTGACCCCTGCTTTATGTATACTTTTGACCCAGCAGATTTGCTCGCATTTTCAGTAGACCCATAATAAATTCACAAAAGAACTGTTTTTTTGTGCTCCAATCACTCTATCTAAAAAAACTAAGGGTTGTAGAAATGATTGAAAACTCAGGACAGACGTGATATTATGTTCTTTACAAGTGTATGTAAACTACGTATATAATCATATGTGTGGTAAATATTTGTGGCATTTGTGTCTTCTCCTGCAGGGACAATGCTTGGCTGTACATCCTTGGCACCCTCACGGTGATATGGGTGGCAGTGTGGCTGTACAGAGACAGCCTGGAGATCGAAGAATTGGCCGACAAATACGTCTTTGTGACCGGCTGCGACTCGGGCTTTGGTAACCTGCTGTGTAAGAAACTGGAGCGAAAAGGTTTCCGCGTGCTGGCCGGTTGCCTCACGGAGAAGGGAGCCGACGAGCTGAAAAGGATGACGGGACCGTACTTGAAGACAGTCCTGCTGGACGTGACCAGTCAGGACAGCATCCAGAAAGCCATGGAGTGGACCAAGAAAGAGGTTGGCGATAATGGTGAGGTGTTATTTGGTGACTCAGATTCACTTATGGCTTCACGGTGGCAGAGGGGTTAGTGCGTCTGCCTCACAATACAAAGTTCCTGCAGTCCTGGGTTCAAATTCAGGCTCGGGATCTTCCTGTGTGGAGTTTGCATGTTCTCCCCGTGACTGCGTGGGTTCCCTCCGGGTACTCCGGCTTCCTCCCACTTCCAAAGACATGCACCTGGGGATAGGTTGATTGGCAACACTAAATTGGCCCTAGTGTGTGAATGTGAGTGTGAATGTTGTCTGTCTATCTGTGTTGGCCCTGCGATGAGGTGGCGACTTGTCCAGGGTGTACCCCGCCTTCCGCCCGATTGTAGCTGAGATAGGCGCCAGCGCCCCCCGCGACCCCAAAAGGGAATAAGCGGTAGAAAATGGATGGATGGATAGATTCACTCATAACCTGTTGCCAGGTAGAGTTCATAGGGCTCAATATAGGGCCCTAAACAGAACTATATTAAAAATTTAAAATTATTTCAAAAATGTTATTTAAGAAAAAAGAAAAGTTTAATCGTTTGTTTTTTAGTGCAAAACAAACAATCTCCCTAAAGCAGGGGTCGGCAACCCGTGGCTCCGGAGCCGCATGCGGCTCTTTTGATCACTCTAATTGCCGACACCCCCGATTATCCCGAGAGATTTCCAGGTTTAATGCTTCTCCCAGCAAATTCTCCGATTTTCACCTAGTCGATAATATTGAGGGCGTGCCCTGATGGAAATGCCTTTACAACCCTCTAAAACTCCTCGTCGCGCCCGCTTTTATCAATCAATCAATCAATCAATGTTTACTTATATAGCCCTAAATCACGAGTGTCTCAAAGGGCTGCACAAACCACTACGACATCCTCGGTAGGCCCACATAAGGGCAAGGAAAACTCACACCCAGTGGGACGTCGGTGACAATGATGACTATGAGAACCTTGGAGAGGAGGAAAGCAATGGATGTCGAGCGGGTCTAACATGATACTGTGAAAGTTCAATCCATAATGGATCCACCACAGTCGCAAGAGTCCAGTCCAAAGCGGATCCAACACAGCAGCGAGAGTCCCGTTCACAGCAGAGCCAGCAGGAAACCATCCCAAGCGGAGGCGGATCAGCAGCTCAGAGATGTCCCTAGCCGATACACAGGCGAGCAGTACATGGCCACCGGATCGGACCGGACCCCCTCCACAAGGGAGAGTGGGACATAGGAGAAAAAGAAAAGAAACGGCAGATCAACTGGTCTAAAAAGGGAGTCTATTTAAAGGCTAGAGTATACAACTGAGTTTTAAGGTGAGAACTGCATGACAGCTGGTCACATGTAGTATACAGCCTCTGTTGATAAACGATAGTGACTGCAAGACATACTTGGTCATACGGGCATTCCATGAAGGCGCCGTCTTTACCACTCTCTACAAATGTCTACCACAGCCCAGCCACGAGCCGTATGTGGCTTCCTTGAACACACTCAGACGACTGCAAGGCATACTTGTTCAACAGCCATACAGGTTACACTGAGAGTTGTGATATACATTAAAAGCGTTACTAAAACGGCCTTCTTTCATCTCCGTAATATCGCTAAAATTCGCTCCATTCTGTCCACTAAAGACGCTGAGATCATTATCCATGCGTTTGTTGCGTCTCGTCTCGATTACTGTAACGTATTATTTTCGGGTCTCCCCATGTCTAGCATTAAAAGATTACAGTTGGTACAAAATGCGGCTGCTAGACTTTTGACAAGAACAAGAAAGTTTGATCACATTACCCCTGTACTGGCTCACCTGCACTGGCTTCCTGTGCACTTAAGATGTGACTTTAAGGTTTTACTACTTACGTATAAAATACTACATGGTCTAGCTCCATCCTATCTTGCCGATTGTATTGTACCATATGTCCCGGCAAGAAATCTGCGTTCAAAGGACTCCGGCTTATTAGTGATTCCCAAAGCCCAAAAAAAGTCTGCGGGCTATGGAGCGTTTTCCGTTCAGGCTCCAGTACTCTGGAATGCCCTCCCGGTAACAGTTCGAGATGCTACCTCAGTAGAAGCATTTAAGTCTCACCTTAAAACTCATTTGTATACTCTAGCCTTTAAATAGACTCCCTTTTTAGACCAGTTGATCTGCCGTTTCTTTTCTTTTTCTTCTATGTCCCACTCTCCCTTGTGGAGGGGGTCCGGTCCGATCCGGTGGCCACGTACTGCTTGCCTGTGTATCAGCTGGGACATCTCTGCGCTGCTGATCCGCCTCCGCTTGGGATGGTTTCCTGCTGGCTCTGCTGTGAACGGGACTCTCGCTGCTGTGTTGGATCCGCTTTGGAATGGACTCTCGCGACTGTGTTGGATCCATTGTGGATTGAACTTTCACAGTATCATGTTAGACCCGCTCGACATCCATTGCTTTCCTCCTCTCCAAGGTTCTCATAGTCATCTTTGTCACCGATGTCCCACTGGGTGTGAGTTTTCCTTGCCCTTATGTGGGCCTACCGAGGATGTCGTAGTGGTTTGTGCAGCCCTTTGAGACACTACTGATTTAGGGCTATATAAGTAAACATTGATTGATTGATTGATTGATATAATAAACTTTAAGACTCTTACTAATATGCGCTAAACTGTGAACCCACACCAAAGAAGAAGGACAAACACATTTCTGGAGCACATCCGCATTGTAACACAACATAAACACAACAGAACAAATACCCAGTATCCCATGCATACCTAAATCTTTCGGGCTACATTATACATCCCCGCTAGCACCAAATCCCCCCCTCCCCCCTTCCCCTCCATGCGGCGGTTGAGGTGGGCGGGGTTGGAGGGTGGGGGGGTCGGGGCTTGGTGCAAGCAGGGGTGTATAATGTAGCCCGGAAGAGTTAGGGATGCATGGGATACTGGGGTGGCATGGCGCAGTGGGTAGAGCGGACGTGCCAGAAACCTGAGGGTTGGTTGCAGGTTCGCTTCCCACCTGTTGACATCCAAAAAAGCGCTGCCGTTGTGTCCTTGGGCAGGACACTTCACCCTTGCCCCCGGTGCCGCTCACACTGGTGAATGAATGATGAATGAATGATTGGTGGTGGTCGGAGGGGCCGTAGGCGCAAACTGGCAGCCACGCTTCCGTCAGTCTACCCCAGGGCAGCTGTGGCTACATATGTAGCTTACCACCACCAGGTGTGAATGAATTATGGGTTCCCACTTCTCTGTTAGCGCTTTGAGTATCTAACAATAGAAAAGCGTGATATAAATCTAATCCATTATTATTATGAGTATTTGTTCTGTTGTGTTTATGTTGTGTTACAGTGAGGACGTTCTCCAGAAATGTGTTTGTCATTCTTGTTTGGTGTGGGTTCACAGTGTGGCGCATATTAGTAAGAGTGTTAAAGATTATTATATCACAACTCTCAGTGTAACCTGTATGGCTGTTGAACAAGTATGCCTTGCAGTCGTCTGAGTGTGTTCAAGGAAGCTACATACGACTCATGGCTGGGCTGTGCTAGATATTTGTACATGTTGTAGAGATTAGATTAGATTAGATTAGATTAGATAGTATTTTATTTATTCCGTCAGGAGAGTTCCTTCAGGAAAATTACCATTTTCAGCACAATCCCATTCAAGATCAGACAAACATTAAAGGGAGACAGAACAGGATCGCTGACGGGTCTGCCGGCTTCCAGCGCCCCTTACAAAAAAAGATGAGATACAGGGGTGGGGGGGGATAGAAGATTAAAATAAATAAAAAAATCGGTCTTAGCCTGGGCCCTGGAGAGGGGGTGCAGACTGAGGCCAAGGGAAAAAAACAACAACTCATAGCCATAGTACACATCCCTCTTACATGTGTGTAAGAGGGAAACATCAAACATCAAAGAACACAGAGGACATTAAAGACATTAAAGCAGCAGATACAACCAGACACTTCTACATACAGCTATGAATAAAAAGTAAAAGAAACATATCCACTGTGGTGGCCTCTGCGGTGTTCCACGCCATCGTCCGCTGGGGTGGAGGGAGGATGGCCAGAGACAGGAGCAGACCCAACAAAGCAACCAGGACAGCCGACTCCACTCCCGGCCAGTGTCCAGTCCGCATGGATGAGCGAGGATACGTCCAAGGAGACTGAGGTGACTGAGAGTGGTAAAGACAGCGCCTTCATGGAACGCCCGTATTAATGTGGAAGGGCGACAATCAGCAGACATTCACGTGAATAGTTGCTCTGGATTCCGGGAATCTCCCAGAAAGTTTGGGAGGGTTGGCAAGTGTGATGCTGTCAAACGGCATTACTTTAAATCTCGCGGGCAGCACTAACATTAAATTTCCATATTAAGGTGCAGGCCGCGTGTCTGAGACCCCTTGTTAATACATAGCACAAAGCAAAATAAAATAAAAACTCCGTATGCAGTGTTATTTCATTTTAAATTTTAAAAGAGTTTTGTGGCTCCCATTGTTTTCTTTATTTGGTGAAACGGGTCAAAATGGCTCTTTGGGTGGTAAAGGTTGCCGACCCCTGCTTTAAGAGAACTTTATCAAAAATGTAAAATTATTATCAGGAGGAACAGTGTGGTTTTCGTCCTGGTCGTGGAACTGTGGACCAGCTCTATACTCTCGGCAGGGTTCTTGAGGGTGCATGGGAGTTTGCCCTAACCAGTCTACATGTGCTTTGTGGACTTGGAGAAGGCATTCGACCGTGTCCCTCGGGAAGTCCTGTAGGGAGTGCTCAGAGAGTATGGGGTATCGGACTGTCTTATTATGGCAGTCCGCTCCCTGTACGATCAGTGTCAGAGCTTGGTCCGCATTGCTGGCAGTAAGTCGGACACGTTTCCAGTGAGGGTTGGACTCCGCCAAGGTTGCCCTTTGTCACCGATTCTGTTCATAACTTTTATGGACAGAATTTCTAGGCGCAGTCAAGGCATTGAGGGGTTCCGGTTTGGTGGCCGCGGGATTAGGTCTCTGCTTTTTGCAGACGATGTGGTCCTGTTGGCTTCATCTGGCCGGGATCTTCAGCTCTCACTGGATCGGTTCGCAGCCGAGTGTGAAGCGGCCGGAATGAGAATCAGCACCTCCAAATCCGAGTCCATGGTTCTCTCCCGGAAAAGGGTGGAGTGCCATCTCCGGGTTGGGGAGGAGACCCTGCCCCAAGTGGAGGAGTTCAAGTACCTAGGAGTCCTGTTCACGAGTGGGGGAAGAGTGGATCGTGAGATCGACAGGCGGATCGATGCGGCGTCTTCAGTAATGTGGACGTTGTACCGATCTGTTGTGGTGAAGAAGGAGCTGAGCCGGAAGGCAAAGCTCTCAATTTACCGGTCGATCTACGTTCCCATCCTCACCTATGGTCATGAGCTTTGGGTCATGACCGAAAGGATAAGATCACGGGTACAAGCGGCCGAAATGAGTTTCCTCCGCCGGGTGGCGGGTCTCGCCCTTAGAGATAGGGTGAGAAGCTCTGTCATCCGGGAGGAACTCAAAGTAAAGCCGCTGCTCCTCCACATCGAGAGGAGCCAGATGAGGTGGTTCGGGCATCTGGTCAGGATGCCACCCGAACGCCTCCCGAGGGAGGTGTTTAGGGCACGTCCAACCGGTAGGAGGCCACGGGGAAGACCCAGGACACGTTGGGAAGACTATGTCTCCCGGCTGGCCTGGGAACGCCTCGGGATCAATCAATCAATCAATCAATGTTTATTTATATAGCCCCAAATCACAAATGTCTCAAAGGACTGCACAAATCATTACGACTACAACATCCTCGGAAGAACCCACAAAAGGGCAAGGAAAACTCACACCCAGTGGGACGCCAGTGACAATGCTGACTATGAGAAACCTTGGAGAGGACCTCAGATGTGGGCAACCCCCTCCTTTAGGGGACCGAAAGCAATGGATGTCGAGCGGGTCCAACATGATACTGTGAAAGTTCAATCCATAGTGGCTCCAACACAGCCGCGAGAGTTCAGTTCAAAGCGGATCCAAGACAGCAGCGAGAGTCCCGTCCACAGGAGACCATCTCAAGCGGAGGCGGGTCAGCAGCGTAGAGATGTCCCCAATCGATACAGGCGAGCGGTCCATCCTGGGTCCCGACGAGCGGTCCATCCTGGGTCTCGACTCTGGACAGCCAGTACTTCATCCATGGTTATCGGACCGGACCCCCTCCACAAGGGAGGGGGGGACATAGGAGAAAGAAAAGAAGCGGCAGATCAACTGGTCTAAAAAGGAGGTCTATTTAAAGGCTGGAGTATACAGATGAGTTTTTAGGTGAGACTTAAATGCTTCTACTGAGGTAGCATCTCGAACTGTTACCGGGAGGGCATTCTAGAGTACTGGAGCCCGAACGGAAAACGCTCTATAGCCCGCAGACTTTTTTTTGATCCCTCGGGGAGAGCTAGACGAAGTGGCTGGGGAGAGGGAAGTCTGGGCTTCCCTGCTTAGGCTGCTGCCCCCGCGACCTGACCTCGGATAAGCGGAAGAAGATGGATGGATGGATGGATGGATGGTAAAATTATTATTTTTTTTTAATTTGGGGAAAAAAATGAGTTTAATTATTCATTTTTTAGTGCAAAACAAACAATTTATTTTAATTTTGCTAACCTGACACAGTTCCAACCGCGGCTTAGAACCTAGTACCACTGCCTTGCAAGACCGACATTAACTCAGCACACCATCATCATATTCTTATCAGTGGAGGAGCAGGAAGGGGCTAGTCAGTGAAGGCATTAAAAACTACGACAGCTGTGAAGTGAAAACCCTTTCAGGTGACTACCTCTTTAAGTTCATCAAGAGTGTGCAAAACAGTAAACAGCGCAAAGGGTGGCTATTTTGAAGGAAGTAGAATAAAAAACATGTTTTTAGTTTTTTTACCTTTTGTTATATATATATATATTGTTGATATTTAAGTATGTATTTACATACACAAAGTAGGAATGTATGATATTTTGTTGGATTATTAAAAAATATTAGTTTAAAAGATATGCATTTGCATTCCGTACATGTATAAGAAAATACATTTAGTAAGAAAAGATAAAGTACTTTGTAACGCATATTATTATTATATTGAGTTTCTCCTTCACTCAGGACTCTGGGGTATCGTGAACAACGCTGGCCGGTCATTACCCATGGGCCCCACCGAGTGGATGAAAGTGGAGGACTTCCACAGCACGCTCAAGGTCAACATGAACGGCACCATCGCCATGACGATGACCTTCCTGCCCCTGGTCAAGAAGGGCCGCGGGCGCGTGGTGAACGTGGCGTCGGTGCTGGGCAGGGTGGCGGCCAACGGGGGCGGTTACTGCATCTCCAAGTTTGCTGTGGAGTCTTTCTCCGACTGCCTCAGGTGAGAAAAAGGGCCTCAGCGTGTGACCGAGGATTAAGTTCTCTGTGAAAGGATCTCTGGGCCAGGGACAATGGCTCTTTGTTGTTTAGCCTTAATAACAAAGCTGTTGGCGCTGTTGGTATTTAACTGTGTTTTAATTCAATTTAAAGGGGAACTGTACTATTTTTATGGAATCGTTCACAATCATTACGAAAGACGAGAAGACCAAGGTTTTTGGGTTTTTCCTACATTCTAATTTGTATTAATCGGCTCGTTCTAGGTGGCTAGCAATGCAACTAATGGGAACAATCCATTCTGCCTCTAAGGCCCCTTCTACACTAAGCCGGATAAGGTTATCCAGGGTAAATGCCACCTAACCTTATCCTTGTCCACACACACACGATGGTCGTTTAAGACCCCCTAACCCCCTCCGTCTGCCGGCACAACCTGACCTAGTACGCATGCGTGGAAAATGCGCACGTCATAGTCACCTCCAGTGTTGCTTTGTGTGCAAGTTCTTAAATTTAACTTATCTGAACAATATGCATTGTTCGCTCTCACTTGACTACTGAAACACTCTTACACGCACGCCTAAAACGCTCTTACACGCACGACTGAAACGCTCTCACACATACTACTGAAAAACGCTCCCCCACGCCCTACTGAAACGCTCTTACAAGCACTGCTGAAACGCTTTCACAAGCACTACTGAAACACTTTCACAAGCACTACTGAAACACTTTCACACGCACTACTGAAACGCTCTCACAAGCACTACTGAAACGTTCTTACAAGCACTACTGAAAAGTTCTTACAAGCACAACTTTGTACCATGAATTGATTAACGTGGACCCCGACTTAAACAAGTTGAAAAACTTATTCGGGTGTTACCATTTAGTGGTCAATTGTACGGAATATGTACTGAACTGTGCAACCTACTAATAAAAGTATCAATCAATCAATCAAACAACTGAAACGCTCTCACAAGCACGACTGAAACATTCTTACAAGCACGACTGAAACGTTCTTACAAGCACAACTGAAACGCTCTCACAAGCAGTATTGAAACACTCTCACAAGCACTATTGAAACACTCTTACATGCACTACTGATACACGCACTACTAAAACACTCTCACGCGCGCTACCGAAGCGCTATCTTACCCACGACTGAAACGCTCTTACAAGCACTACTGAAACACTCTCACGCGCACTACTGAAACTCTCACACGCACTACTGAAACGTTCTTACAAGCACTACTGAAAAGTTCTTACAAGCACAACTTTGTATCATGAATTGATTAACGTGGACCCCGACTTAAACAAGTTGAAAAACTTATTCGGGTGTTACCATTTAGTGGTCAATTGTACGGAATATGTACTGAACTGTGCAACCTACTAATAAAAGTATCAATCAATCAATCAATCAAACAACTGAAACGTTCTTACAAGCACTACTGAAACTTTCTTACAAGCACTACTGAAACGTTCTTACAAGCACAACTGAAACGTTCTTACAAGCACAACTGAAACGCTCTCACAAGCACTATTGAAACACTCTCACAAGCACTATTGAAACACTCTTACATGCACTACTGATACACGCACTACTAAAACACTCTACGCGCACTACCGAAGCGCTATCATCCCACTACTGAAACGCTCTTACAAGCACTACTGAAACACTCTCACACGCACTTACTGAAACTCTCACACGCACTAATGAAACACTCTAATTCACACTACTGAAACGCTCTTACAAGCACTACTGAAACACTCACACGCACTACTGAAACTCTCACACGCACTAATGAAACACTCTAATTCACACTACTGAAACACTCTTTTACACTCTATGGAAACACTCTCACATGCACTACTGAAACACTTTCACATGCACTACTGATACGCTCTCAAACGCACTACTAAAACACTCTCATGCACACTACCAAAGGGCTGTCATACCCACTACTGAAACGCTCTCACAAGCACTACTGAAACGCTTTCACAAGCACTATTGAAACAGTGTTACATGCACTACTGATACGCTCTCACACGCACCACTAAAACACTTTCACAAGCACTATTGAAACACTCTTACATGCACTACTGATACGCTCTCGCAGGCACTACTGAAACGCTGTCACACGTACTTCTAAAACACTCATACACTCACGCCTGAAACGCTCTTGTACGCAGTACTGAAATGCTCTTACAAGCACTCCTAAAACGCTCTAACAAGCATGACTGAAATGCTCTCACACAAACTACTGAAACGCTACCCCACGCTCTACTGAAACCCTTTCACAAGCACTACTGAAACGTTCTTACAAGCACTACTGAAATGCTCTCACAAGCACTTTTGAGACACTCTTACATGCACTACTGATACTCTCTCACACGCACTACCAAAGCAGTCTCATACCCACGACTGAAACACTCTTACAAGCACTACTGAAACGCTGTCACGCGCACTACTGAAACTCTCACACGCACTAATGAAACACTCTAATACACACTACTGAAACGCTCTTACAAGTACTCCTAAAACGTTCTAACAAGCACGACTGAAATGCTCTCACACATACTACTGAAACGCTCCCCCACGCCCTATTGAAACGCTCTTCCAAGCACTACTGAAACACTCTTACAAGCACTACTGAAACGTTTTTACAAGCACTACTGAAACACTCTCACAAGCACTATTGAAGCACTCTTACATGCACTACTGATATGCTCTCACACGCACTACTGAAGCGCTCCCAAACCCACTACTAAAACGCTCTCACAAGCACTATTGAAGCAGTCTTACATGCACTACTGATACGCTCTCACACGCACTACTGAAGCGCTCCCAAACCCGCTACTGAAACGCTCTTACAAGCACTACTGAAACGCTCTTACACGCACTACTGAAACACTTTTACGCGCACTACTGAAATGCTCTTACACGCACTACTAAAACACTGTCATACACACGAATGAAACGCTCTTAGACGCACTACTGAAACTTTTCACACACAATACTGAAACGCTCTTGCAGGCACTACTGAAACACTCTCACAGTTTTTCGACGGACAAATTTTCGGTGCATCACTCGTCAATAGTGCGCAAGTAACATGCTATATGTAATATATGAATATACATATTTTGATTCCGAAGAAATAGCGATGGGAGTTGACGCTGTGGCATATTTGCTCACATATTACGTACATAGCGTAAATTTTTTACTTAAGTTGAGTTGAAAAAATAACGCAGACCCTCGCTGATGTCCGTGTTGCCTCTTCTTAACAGCCATAACAAAGATTAGAACCCTCCCAAACATACTATATATATGTCCATTCATACATTATATTACTTGATTTATTTTCACGTAAAAAGAACAGTTTTTTAAAATGTGGAGACTTTTATTATGTAAAAGCAGTAGCGATTTCCTTGTTATTAACAGAATCCAGTCAATATCATTTGTTTTCACTTTATCGAACTGTGCGTGCAAGTGACTTCGAGGTCACATTGGGGCCACATTGGGGCCAAATTGGGGCGTGTGCGTGTTTATACTGGTCTGATAGATCACCTTTTTCTTGCAGTCAAAACAGTCAGCTGGAAAAAAAATCCATCCATCCATCCATCTTCTTCCAGTTATCCGAGGCCGGGTCGCGGGGGCAGCAGCCTAAGCAGGGAAGCCCAGACTTTTCTCTCCCTACCCACTTCGTCCAACTCTTCCCCGGGGATCCCGAGGCGTTCCCAGGCCAGCCGGGAGACATAGTGGTCCCAACATGTCCTGTGTCTTACCTGTGGCCTCCTACCGGTCGGACTTGGGAGGCGTTTGGGTGGCATCCTGACCAGATGCCCGAACCACCTCATCTGGCTCCTCTCAATGTGGAGGAGCAGCTGCTTTACTTTGAGCTCCCCCAGGATGGCAGAGCTTCTCACCCTATCTCTAAGAGAGACCCACAACCCGGTGGAGTTAACTAATTTCAGCCGCTTGTATCCGTGATCTTGTCCTTTCGGTCAAAACCCAAAGGTCATGACCAAAGGTAAGGATGGGAACGTGGATCGATCGGTAAATTGAGAGCTTTGCCTTCCAGCTCAGCTCCTTCTTCACCACAACGGATCGATACAGGGTCCGCATTACTGAAGACACCGCAACGATCTGCCTGTCGATCTCACGATCCACTCTTCCCTCACTCGTGAACAAGACTCCTAGGTACTTGAACTCCTCCACTTGGAGGAAAAAAAATCTGATTTCCAAAAAAATAAGATTTGGGACCACTTTGGCCTGCAGTGTAAACGTAGTCCTTGTTTAGAAAGTTTTTGGCATCCCACAACAGTGTGTGACCGTACATTTGCCAAGGGGTAATATAACCTTATAGAAAATGGTCCTGTCACAGTAGTAATCATTAAAAGTAAAAAAACAACAGTGATTGTGATATTGTCTGTGCACAGGAGAGACATCAACTACTTCGGAGTTAGAGTGTGCATCATCGAACCGGGCTTTTTCAAGACCGCCGTGACCAGCCTGGATCCCATCGAGAAAGAACTGCATCGCTTGTGGGACCAGCTCAGCCCGGAAGTGCAAGCCAGCTATGGCGACAAGTACCTTGATAAGTGTAAGTGTGCATAATACATTCTATGTGTAGAAAACAATTGTCTGTAGCTTTCCTTCGCCTATACCAGACCTGGGCAAATTAAGGCCCGGGGTACATATGCGGCCCTTTAGGCTTTTCAATCTGGCCCGCTGGACGTTCCTAAACAATTTTTTTAGTGTTATATACCAGAGAAGAGAAGGAGGCGACAATCAGGGCAGGACTGCGGTTTACAAGGTTGATTAAAAACCTTTGATAAATACGTGGCGTGTATATTCTACTTAAAGTGAATGAGTGTTGACTATGTGTAGTATTAAATATGTAAATGTTACCAAGGGTTTTTGTCTGTAAATGTTGGTTGTATCTTTCGTCGTTATCCAAGAGGGCAAGACGAAGAGGCAGGACAGGCAAATGGTCATGGGCAAGAGCAGGGTTCGAACAAGGAGGTCGCGGATCGAGGAGAGAAGTCTGGAATCCGGATGGGAGTTGAGTGACAAGGCACAATCCAGGAGGACAGGGGAGTCACTGATGAAATACAAAAAAAAAACATGAACCAGTGGAAAACACAGAGAGATAGAGCTAAACAAGGGCAAGGAAGTCACTGGGAAAACAGGGAATGCCAGACGTGATGTTTACTGGAAGCTTAGCGACGTCCTGGCAAAGGTTCCTCTGGTCTGCTGGTCTTTATGCTGCTCCCCTTCATCAAGTCCAGGTGTGTTGAATCTTGATTGAGTGCAGGCTCGTTGCTTCGTGGGCGTTCTGCGCTCAGAACCAGCGAGGGTGTGTCTGAGTGCGCTGTCAGAAGAGGCACACGCAGCTCCAGCCGCCAAGGAAACTTGGGTTCGACTCCGCGTCATGACATTTAGATCTGTAAGATGGAAACTGTAGCTGCCATTATGATATGCAGTGATTTTTTTCTAATGACCGTAAGTCTTGAACTATACAAAGTATTTCAATGGTTGGAATCTGCGATTGTGCATGATATACTAGTTAGTAATTAGTTACTATGGTAATCTAAGTCACAGCAGCTCAGACGAGGCACCAAGCAGTGTGGGTAGGTAGGTCTTTATTGTCATTGCAACAAGTACAACAACATTCTTGTTTACAGCACAAACGCGTTCAAGATTAGACAAACAAACAGCGTACAGGGTTACAGAACAGGAACGCTGATGGGTCGCCACGAGGCGCCCCGTAAAAGATGGGAAAAGCTAAAAACGCTGGGGAAGAAGATGAGTAAAAAAAATACAATCTAGACTGGGCTCCTAAGGGGGGCCTAGTCTGGGCCAAGTCTGGAGTGGAGAAATAAAACATCCGTGCAATGCACACATAAACACGTTACATTTAATCACGACAAACTCGCAACAGAGGGGCAGGGGGAGTTGGGGCCCTGGAAGGCGACTGCGGCTTTGAAGCACTGCCATCCGACCATCACCCGAGGGGAAAAAGCGGTGGTGAAAGCATTGGGTCGGGGGGCGTGCGTGTATGCCCAGTTGTCTTGGGTGGGATGATGTAATATTTTTTAGACTGACCCCGATCTGCAAAAGTTCGACTCCATGTGTCGTTGAGGAGGGAGGGAGGTCATAAGCGTCTATCATTGAGGTGGCCTCGGGGGTGTTTTCAGAACAGCCTGGTTCCGTTTCCACAGCGTCAAGGCCGTTCGAGGGAGTCAAATCATAGATTAGGATGTTTGTTTTCCGTGAGCAGACAAAAAGCAATGACTTGTCTGTTCTATTCGTCCATGCTGGGTGCTCTCGACTTGGGTGGGGAGCACAGAGTGTGTTATGTTGTGGTTGCATGGCTGCACTGTTAGTGTTCTCTCCAAGCTGGAGCGGCGTACAGGTGGGATTAAGGTTTTACATATTATTAAGCCAGGATCAAAAATACAAAACTGAGGACGCGAACAAGCGTGGAGCTAAAAAAAAACCTAAACGTCACCAAGGGTGAAAAACGAGGAATACTAGTCTGCAGAAAAATCCCTAGAGCAAAGAGAAAAACCAGGAGAACATAATTATTGCGTATAGCAAACATTAACCAGGGAACGAGTGCTGTGTGACAGAAAACTATAAAGGCGAGTGATCAACCAAAACACCTTGGGGAGAACACAAATTGCTAAACAAAGATAGGTGAGGAGAATCAGTGCCCATGGAAACCCAGGAAACAGACTAAAATACTAAAACTACCAAACATAAATCATGCAATGACCCGAGTAACGGATCATGACGGTGTTTCCTGAGCAGCCAGCCTGAAATGCGGGTGTCAGGGACAGACACGGAAGGAGATTTTTACAACAAAGTTCTAAAGCTTAGTGATGTATCAGATACCGTATTTCCTTGAATTGCCACAGGGGCGCTAATTCATTTAAAACCTCTTCTCACTCCTGCACTTACCAAAGGCATGCGGTAAAAGTAAGCATGCGGTAATTATTTCTAAACCTTTTCTCACTCCGGCACTTACCAAAGGTATGCAGTAAACATTTGAGTGTGATGTAAGCCAGGACCTTAAATCCTACTGAATAGCTCTTAATCTTCTTCCCTTTATGCGATTTCAAATGACCGGTATTGAAATCAGCCTCCTCCATTTTGAAAATGATGACAGGGGAAGTGTCACTCGTGATGTCACGAGTTTGACCAGGCGGTAATACTGAGCGTGCGCTAATTATTTTGCGAAGCGAGTTTGACCCGGCAGTAATTCAAGGCAGGCACATACTATATGCCCTGCGGCAATTCAAGGAAATACGGTATATCAGATTGTAGATGGAAGGTTTTTTTACCCTTTGCATTCATATTTTGCTGTGTTTATTGCATTTTTGTTGTGATATTGATTGCAAAGTATGCAGTATATATTTTCACATGTTATTAATATTCAGTGTTTTATCGTTCATGGTTAATATTGTAAATCCCACATTCTTTATTTTCATGTACATTCTGGGTGTCTCATTCAGTAAAACATTTTTTAATTCCTTTCTCTTTTTAAGGTGGTCTGTTATAATGTTTTTAGCATTCAATCACACATTATTGTGAGGTTGTGTATTAGTGGTCCTAAAAATCAGATGTACCGGGCTCCAGGCACATTTTTTTTTCTCTAAATTTGGCCCCTCCGAGTCCAAATAATTGCCCAGGCCTGGCCTAAACTGTTTTTCAGCTGTTATCCGTATGGGATGCAGCGGTACTTAGTTGTAATACACTTGCTCACCATCTGTGGCAGTAATGATTATCAAGCAGACAGAAAAAGTTTGATGCTAAAGTTATGTAGAAGTTTCTTAAGCGCAAAAATTATGACCAATGGGGTGAAGCTGTATTTTCATTTGCACTTTAATTTATTTAGTAAAGATATGTCATGATTATGATTATTTATTATTAATTTAGTGAGTATGTATGTATTTTAGCACAATATAATTTGTAAATTGTAATAAATAATTGTATTACATTAAATGTATTTTGCATTAGTTTTACTGTATTTTTTGACAGTTTAATTAAGAAAAATATATCATGATTATCGTTATTATCTATTATTAATTTAGTTAGAATTTATTGATTTTAGCACAACATAATTTGTTCAATTTTAATAATTGTATTAAATTTTAACAGATATGTCAATTTATTTTTCATTAGTTTCAATGAGCTTATATGATGTTTATTTAAGAAACATTTATCATAATTACCATTATCATCTATTATTAATTTAGTTAGAATTAATTGATTTTAGTACAACATAATTTGTAAATTGTAATAATTGTATCAAATTTGAACAGATAAGTATTTTTTTAAATCAGTTTTAATAAGTCTTTATTATGTTATTTATATAAGAAACATGTATCATGATTATCATTATTATCTGTTATTAAATTCGTTACAATTTATTGATTTTAGCACAACATAATTTGTAAATTGTAATAACTGTGTTATGTTTTAACAGATGTGTAATTTTTTTTCATCAGTTTTAATGAGTCTATATGATGATGTTTATTTAAGAAACATTTATCATGATTATCATTATTATCTATTATTAATTTAGTTAGAATGTATAGATTTTAGCACAACATAATTTGTAAATTGTAATAATTGTGTTACAGTTTAACAGATATGTAATTTTTTTCATCACTTCAATGAGTCTATGATGATGTTTATTTAAAAAAGATACGTCATGATTATCATTATTATCTGTTATTAATTTCGTTAGAATTTATTGATTTTAGCACAACATAATTTGTAAATTGCAATAACTGTATTACATTTTAACAGATATGTAATTGTTTTTCAGCAGTTTTAATGAGTCTCTATGATGATGTTTATTTATAAGAAACATATATCATGATTATCATTATCTGCTATTAATTTCGTTAGAATTTATTGATTTTAGCACAACATAATTTGTAAATTGTAATTATTGTATTAAATTTGAACATATATGTAATTTTCTTTCATCAGTTTTAATGAGTCTATATGATGACGTTTATTTTAGAAACATAGATCATGATTATCATTATTATCTGTTAATAATTTTGTTAAAATTTATTGATTTTACAGCAACATAATTTTTAAATTGTAATTATTGTATTAAATTTGAACATATATGTAATTTTCTTTCATCAGTTTTAATGAGTCTCTATAATGACGTTTATTTTAGAAACATATATCATGATTATCATTATTATCTGTTAATAATTTCGTTAGAATTTATTGATTTTAGCGCAACATAATTTGTAAATTGTAATAATTGGATTACATTTTAATATATGTTTAATATTTTCCATCAGTTTTAATGATTCTCTATAATGATGTTTATTTAAGAAATATATATCATGATTATCACTATCTGCTATTAATTTCGTTAGAATTTATTGATTTTAGCACAACATAATTTGTAAATTGTAATTATTGTATTAAATTTGAACATATATGTAATTTTCTTTCATCAGTTTTAATGAGTCTATATAATGAAGTTTATTTTAGAAACATATATCATGATTATCATTATTATCTGTTAATAATTTCGTTAGAATTTATTGATTTTAGCGCAACATAATTTGTAAATTGTAATAATTGTATTACATTTTAATAGATATGTAATATTTTCCATCAGTTTTAATTAGTCTCTATAATGATGTTTATATAAGAAATATATATCATGATTATCAATATTATCTGTTATTAATTTTGTTAGAATTTATTGATTTTAGCACTACATAATTTGTAAATTGTAATAATTGTATTAAATTTGAACAGATATGTACTTTTTTCATTAGTTTTAATGAGTCTATATGATGACGTTTATTTAAGAAACATATATCATGATTATCATTATTATTTGTTATTAATTTCTTTAGAATTTATTGATTTTAGCGCAACATAATTTGTAAATTGTAATAATTGTATTACATTTTAATAGATATTTAATATTTTCCATCAGTTTTAATGAGTCTCTTTAATGATGTTTATTTAAGAAATATATATCATGATTATCAATATTATCTGTTATTAGTTTTGTTAGAATTTATTGATTTTAGCACTACATAACTTGTAAATTGTATTAATTGTATTAAATTTGAACAGATATATTTTTTTTCATCAGTTTTAATGAGTCTATATGATGACGTTTATTTAAGCAACATATATCATGATTATCATTATTATTTGTTATTAATTTCGTTAGAATTTATTGATTTTAGCACAACATAATTTGTAAATTGTAATAATCATATTACATTTTAACAGATATGTAATTTTTTTTTCATCATTTTTAATGAGTCTCTATGATGATGTTTATTTAAGAAACATATATTATGATTATTATTATCTATTATTAGAATTTATTGATTTTAGCACTACATAATTTGTAAATTGTAATAATTGTATTACATTTGAATAGATATGTAATTTTTTTCAACAGCTTTAATGAGTCTAAATGATAATGTTTATTTAAGAAACGTATGTATTATTATTTATTATTAATTTATATATAATTTATCTATTTAAGCACTGTGTAATTGTATGTAAAAATGTATTTTCCATTAGTTTTTATGAATTACTTCTTTTGCTGTATATTTGATTGGGGTTTATTTTTGTAATCAGCCTGACCTGAGCCTTGATAATAAACACATGGTTTTATATCATTGGACAAAGTAAAATTAGATATGATTATTAGATACGATTAAAGAGTAAGATTCTTAATTCAGAGTCAATATTTGTGTAGGCCTCTGTAGTAGAAAAGTTGGGCCCCGGGGTCAAAAAGGTTAAGAACCCCTGAGCTAGAGAAGGTAACAGAAACTGCAATCTAACTAAGAGTCCAAACTGAAGACTCCGGAGTGAGACTGTTCCACATGTGTAATCGAACGATGACGTTTTGATGTTGCAGACATCAAGATCCAGCGGTTCATCATGAACGCCATCTGCGACGGCGACCTCACCAAGGTGACGGCCTGCATGGAGCACGCCCTGACCGCCGTGTACCCGCGCACTCGCTACAGCGCAGGCTGGGACGCCAAGCTGCTCTGGATCCCGCTCTCGTACATGCCGTCCTGCGTGGTCGACATCGGGCTCAAGCTGGTTCTGCCCCGTCCGTCCAAAAGTGTGTGACTCCCCCTCCATTCATGGGAGGGAGTTAGTTGTGGTTACTTATAATAACTACTGATGTATTCATAAGTTAGGTGTATAATTTTTCTTGTAAAAATATATTTCCTTAATTCATTTAGTTTAAAAAAAAAAAAGTGCAATTTACTGTTCATCTTGACTGTGATGTGCCTTTTTTGCCATACTCGGCCTATTTATGATTGAGGAATGAGCTTAGTCCAAACCAGAAAAATAAAGGTAATTTTTTCCAACACTTTTTTTTTAGTGGTCTTCCATTATTTCTGTCATGTTTCCTGGATGGCTGAAATATTTTGTAAATTATTTTATGTCATGTTCTGGTCAGGTCGTAAATTAAGGGAATGATTAGCAGGCCGAATATTACATTTCAATAATAAATAGAGAAGGTTAAAACATCGTAATTTTCATTAAAAGCCCGTTTGTCCCTTTTGTGTTGACGTTTTTAAAAGAGCATCATTTCATAAACACATTTCATTAAAGAGAAATGAATTGTCCATTCGTGGGGTTAAAACTTGAAAATTGTCGGGATAGAGTACACTTTTTAAAGATGAAAATGATATCTATATGCAATGAATCGCTATTATTTTTTAGTTAACTGTGAACAAAATGCAATTATTGCGATTAAATATCTTAAATATATATTTTATATTTCAATATTTTCATAGTTTGACAGCTGTATATATATATATATATATATATATATATAAATATATATATATATATGTAGGTGTGGGAAAAATCACAAGACTACTTCATCTCTACAGAACTGTTTTATGAGGGGTTCCCTCAATCATCAGGAGATCTCCTGATGATTGAGGGAAAATCTCCTGATGATTGAGGGAACCCCTCATGAAACAGTTCTGTAGAGATGAAGTAGTCTTGTGATTTTTCCCACACCTACATATTGCGCTCTACCACGATATCGACCACTATTCTCTGGATAATCCAATCAAGACATATATATATACACACACACACACACACACACACGTTAGGTCAGAAAAAAACACAGAAGCTATTACATCCCTACAAACCTGTTTCCGCAGGTTTCTCTGCTCTTCAGGGGATTCTATAGTAAAAATTAAATACCCTGAAGAGCTGTGAAACCTGTGAAACACTCCTATTTCTCTGTTTTTCAGGGGATTTTATACTAAATAGTAAATCCCCTGAAGAGCAGTGAAACCTGCGAAACAGGCTTGTTTCTCTGCTCTTCAGGGGATTTTATAGTAAATAGTTATTCCCCTGAAGAGCAGGGAAACCTGCTAAACAGGCTTGTAGGGATGAAATAGCATCTGTTTTTCCTGACCTAAAGTGTGTGTGTGTGTGTATATATATATAGATATATACAATACACATATATATGTATGTGTATATATCTATATATATATATGTAAACATTGATTGATTTATTGATATATACACGTATATATATGTATAAATATATATATATATATATATATATATATATATATAGAGAGAGAGAGAGAGAATTGTATTATTAATGTTTCTTATATATATATAGAAAGTGTGTACATATAATGTGTGTATATATATATATACACACATACACACACATATATATGTATGTGTACATATATGTACAAATATATATATATGCATAAATGTATATATATTTATAAATATATTTATATATATATACATACATACATACATACATACATATATATATAATGTGTGTGTGTATATAGTATATAGTAGAAGCATTTAAGTCTCACCTTAAAACTCATTTTTATACTCTAGCCTTTAAATAGACTCCCTTTTTAGACCAGTTGCTCTGCCGTTTCTTTTCTTTTTCTCCTATGTCCCACTCTCCCTTGTGGAGGGGGTCCGGTCCGATCCGGTGGCCATGTACTGCTTGCCTGTGTATCGGCTGGGGACATCTCTGCGCTGCTGATCCGCCTCCGCTTGGGATGGTTTCCCGCTGGCTCCGCTGTGAACGGGACTCTCGCTGCTGTGTTGGATCCGCTTTGGACTGGACTCTCGCGACTGTGTTGGATCCATTATAGATTGAACTTTCACAGTATCATGTTAGACCCGCTCGACATCCATTGCTTTCCTCCTCTCCAAGGTTCTCATAGTCATCATTGTCACCGACGTCCCACTGGATCATTATTGTCACCGATGTCCCACTGGGTGTGAGTTTTCCTTGCCCTTATGTGGGCCTACCGAGGATGTCGTAGTGGTTTGTGCAGCCCTTTGAGACACTAGTGATTTAGGGCTATATAAGTAAACATTGATTGATTGATTGATTGATATATATATACATACAATACACACATGTGTGTATTGTACATACATATACACACATGTATATGTATGTATATATATATATACACATATATATATGTATAAATATATATATATATATATATATATATATATATATATATATATATATATATATATATATTTATATATATATACACGTGTTTTCCTTCCGCCCGACTGCAGCTGAGATAGGCTCGAGCACCCCCCCGCTACCCCAAAAATGGACAAGCGGTAGAAAAAGGATGGATGGATGGATGGATGGAAGGTTTTTCCTGACCTAACGTATATTATTGAGCACTGTACAACTAATAAACAAAAGAAACCTTGACTATGTACATATACATATGTATATATGTACATAAACATACATGCATTTTATGTTATTTATAATGGCTTGCGTAGCTACTATTTTTCACTGGTTATAAACCCATTAACCTTTGGACATGTAGCAAGCCTACCAGCGAGCAAAGTGGACTAACATGGAGGCAAATGAGGAGTAAAGGCAAATGGATGCTGGAGAACATTTTATTCTGATGGTTTGTGAAGTTGCTTTTCAACCCATTATCTGCAAAAAGAGAAGAGAAATGAATCATTGTGATACAATATTGAGTTCAAATTGTGTATGCAATGTACCCTTTACTGCATTTCATATGACAAACTAATTAAAATTTAATTTTAAGTCTCGTTAAATACTGACGCTGTTCATCCAGCTGATGTAATCAGAGACGCGAGTAAAGACGGTGGGCTTCCTGTAGGCGTTGCAGCCAGAGGACGACACAAAGCTGGTCACGCCGTGCACAACCCACTTGCCGTTGACGCTGCAGTTCAGGGGCCCGCCGGAGTCGCCCTGCAGAATCACACAAAATCACTCATAAAGACATAGAGCAAGTCTGTGCAAGTCACTTTGCTGCTTATGGGCCAGTTGGGAACACTGTGGATGACTTGTAGGGGAAGACAACAGGATAAACTGCAAATCGGGGGTGGGGGGGGGGGGGGGGGGAGACTTGGTTTGAAATATGCTGAGTCCGTCACCTGGCAACCGGAGTCGCTGCCGCCTCCGGCACACACCATGGAGTTCTTCACCGTGCTACCCCACCATCCATAGCTGGAGCACGTCCTGTGGTCCACCACTGGCAGGGAGGCCTGCTTCAGCTGGGCAGACAGCTGTCCGCCCGCTAAACAAGGCAGTAGAAAAAGAAATGCATAATTAATTTGAAAGGAAATCATAGAAAAATGTTAACGCTGTATTACAAACATGCAACAAGACACTTGAAAAAAACCTTCTCATTCTGATGCAACATATCACACTAACATGCGGACGAGTGATGTGCGATACCACTGATTTTCTTACAGATGCCATACCAAGTAAATTGTAGACTGATATGGGTAATACCGAATGGATACTTAGTGCAAATATACCTAAAATGTAAAAAGTTATGTATGCGACTTGTCCAGGGCGTACCCTGCCTTCCGCCCGATTGTAGCTGAGATAGGCACCAGCGCCCCCCGCGACCCCGAAAGAGAATAAGCGGTAGAAAATGGATGGATGGATTTTTAAATAACATACATTTAAAAAAAATAATAAGATCAGTATAATGTATGAAAAAAGAGCGGAAAAAATTTGAATCTAATGACATAAAGCTCAAAGTTTTAAACTAATAGTAATATTTAATATACCTAAGTCACATACCTCACAAAGTTGTGTCTTTAAATATAACACACAAACATACATATATATACATATATATATATATATATATATATATATATATATATATATATATATATATATATATATATAAATATATATATATACACATATATATGTATGTATATATATATATATGTATATATATATATATATACACACACTTATATATATATGTGTGTTTATGTATGTATGTATGTATGTGTGTATGTATGTATATATGTATGTGTGTATATATGTACATACAATATACAGTATATATATACACATATATGTATGTGTGTGTGTGTATATACATATATATATGTGTGTGTGTGTGTGCGTGTGAGTGTGTGTGTGTGTGTGTGTGTGTGTGTGTGTGTGTGTGTGTGTGTGTGTGTGTGTGTGTGTGTGTGTGTGTGTGTGTGTGTGTGTGTGTGTGTGTGTGTAAATACATATGTATGTGTGTATATATATATGTATCTATATAAAGATATATATATCTTTATATATATATATATTTATGTGTGTGTGTATATATATATATATATATATATAAAATTATACATATATATCTATATATATATCTATATATCTTTATATAGATACATATATATATATATATATCTTTATATATATATATATATATATATATATATATATATATATATATATATATATACACACACACACACACACACACACATGTATATCTATTTTAGCATTGTTTTATAAAAAAAATGTCAAAGTATGTGGCCTTTGGTGGAGAAAAAAAGCCCTTTTCTAAAATATTAGAAACTTTCAATATGAAAATAAAATGTACTTAAAGTATAAACAAAGTTTAGTTAGTTAGTTATTTAAAAAATAAAATAATACTAACTGATGAATTAGTTTGAAAATGACAACAACCATAATAAACACTGTCGAATGAACAACTGAACATTATTATTTTCATACAGGCAGAATTTCTGACACACTAGGTTACACAGTTACACAATTGTATTTTTAATATGTTTATTGTATTCTTAAATGAGAAAAAACGTGCGAAAAAATGACCAAAAAAATGCTATGTACTAATAATTAATAACAATATACTTTTTCTCCTATAATACAAAACTGACCGAATAAAATAATGTCTATATGGCCCCTGCATACTTTGACTTTTCAGTATGGGGCCATTGGTGGAAAAAGTTTAAAAGTTGAAACATTTTGATTTGAGAATTGAGATTAGAGCATAAAGATCTGGTATTGGCGGTGTCGATATTTCAGTATCGACCCGCACATCACTTGTCTGTACAGCAGATTGTTCATTAAACCAGTGTTTTTCAACCACTGTGCCGTGAGATACAGTCTGGTGTGCCGTGGGAGATTATCTATTTTCACCTATTTGAGTTAAAAATAATTCTTGCAAACCAGTAATTATAGTCTACAAATTATGTGCTGTTGTTGAGTGTCGGTGCTGTCTCGAGCTCGGCAGAGTAATCATTTAATACTCTTCCGTATCAGTGGGTGGCAGCCGGTAGCTAATTGCTTTGTAGATGTCGGAAACAGCGGGAGGCAGCGTGCAGGTAAAAAGGTGTCTAATGCTTGAACCAAAAATAAACAAAAAGTGAGTGCCCCTAAGAAAAGGCATTGACGTTTAGGGAAGGCTATGCAGAAGGAAACTAAAACTGAACTGGCTACATAGGGAAAAAAACAGAGTGCTGGACGACAGCAAATACTTACTGTGTAACAAAGACGGCGGCAAAAGCACGAAACGGTACGACACGCCAGGAGCGATAATAGATGACTGGTAGCAACGACAAGAGCGACATGAAGTGACAATAATCTAGCACTCACTGGAGGAACAAAGCAGGTGCAAATAAGAGCGGGCTGATTGACACCAGGTGTGGCCAGATGCCAATCAGCCGCAGCTGAGGGGAAAACAGCGCACAGTGGGAAAAAACAGGCAACAGACAAAATAAGAGCGCTTGACAGGAACTAAAGACAGGAAATACTAAACACACACTAAACAAACAGTCAGTGGAAAACCTGACAAAATCAAGGTTAACTAAAAAAAAGACAAAGCTGACTCACTCTGTGTGCGCCCCCATCCTGTGATGTAACAGGGGTTGTTGTGGGGCAGGACCTGGCCGGAGGGTGGGAGGGCACCCAGCTGGACGTAGCTGTTGAGGGACGCATCAGAGGACAGGCGCAGCAGAGCGATGTCCCACCTAACGGAAATACCCCACATTTACCCAGCGTACAAATGTACAAATGTGGCACATACACAGAGAGCATTGGGATGGTGCGTTCAAGGGACTTCTGAAAAAAATTTGCCTACTGACCCTCCGGCAACCTTGTTCGGGTTCCACCTGGGGTGCAGGTGGACGCGACTCACGCTCATGTACTGCTCTCTGCCCTCCTGGCTGTTGATGTTGTGATCTCCCAGAACCACGCGCCAAGTTCTGGAACTGGAGCAGAGCAGGTACAAAAACAATGGTTTAGGGCAGGGGTGTCCAAACTTTTTCCACTGAGGGCCACACACTGAAAAATCAACGCAAGCAGGGGCCATTTCGATATTTAGTTATTTCAAAAACCGATACATGTGTAAAAATATATTTTATTTAGGGCTCCATCCACTCAGGTTTGGTCCCAGGGACCCCATAATATTTTGGTCAAAAAAATATTTCAAATGTGTCATTATTTTGTATTATTGTTATTCAAGGTTTAAATCTCTAGATCAGGGGTCACCAACACGGTGCCCGCGGGCACCAGGTCGCCCGTAAGGACCAGATGAGTCGCCCGCTGGCCTGTTCTAAAAATAGCTCAAACAGCAGCACTTACCGGTGAGCTGCCTCTATTTTTTTAAATTTTATTTATTTACTAGCAAGCTGGTCTCGCTTTGCTCGACATTTTTAATTCTAAGAGAGACAAAACTCAAATAGAATTTGAAAATCCAAGAAAATATTTTAAAGACTTGGTCTTCACTTGTTTAAATACATTCATTTATTGTTTTACTTTGCTTCTTATAACTTTCAGAAAGACAATTTTAGAGAAAAAATACAACCTTAATATGATTTTAGGGTTTTTAACACGTACACCTTTTTACCTTTTAAATTCCTTCCTGTTCTTTCCTGACATTTTAAATCAATGTTCAAGTATTATTTTTTTTAATTGTAAAGAATAATAAACACATTTTAATTTAATTCTTCATTTTAGCCTGAGTTTTTTCGACGATTTGTGAAATATTTCTTCAAACTTATTATGATGAATTTCTTTTAAAATTTTTGTTCTGGAAAATCCAGAAGAAATAACAATTTGTCTTTGTTAGAAATATAACTTCGTCCAATTTGTTATATATTCTAACAAACTGCAGATTGGATTTTAACCTTTTTAAAACATGTCATCAAACATCTAAAATTAATCTTAATCAGGAAAAATTACTAATGATGTTCCATAAATAATTTTTTTAATTTTTTCAAAAACATTCAAATTAGCTTGTTTTTCTCTTCATTTTTTTCGGTTGAATTTTGAATTTTAAAGAGTCGAAATTGAAGATAAACTATGTTTCAAAATTTCATTTTCATTTTTTTCATGTTTTCTCCTCTTTTAAATCGTTCAATTAAGAGTTTTTTTCATCATTTATTCTCTACAAAAAACCTTCCGTAAAAGGAAAAAAAAATGTACTACGGAATGACAGACACAAATACCCATTTATATATATATATATATATATATATATATATATATATATATATATATATATATATATATATTTATTTATTAAAGGTAAATTGAGCAAATTGGCTATTTCTGGCAATTTTAGTGTGTATCAAACTGGTAGCCCTTCGCATTAATCAGTACCCAAGAAGTAGCTCTTGGTTTCAAAAAGGTTGGTGACCCCTGCTCTAGATCAACGTTAGGTCTATTTGTCAATATAACGTTTTTAATGATTTAAGTTGTATGCCCTTTTTGTCAAAGAAAACCCTGTTTTGTTATGGGAAAAAAAACACAAAATATGCAAAAGTTTCCCCCGATAAAATTTTAAAGTGGAATATTTGAGATTATATAATAATTGGAGCCTTAAAAATGTCAACACATAACAACATTGATTTTAATTTATTTTATGGAAGTAGTGTCAACGCGCTTTGAGTACCTTGAAGGTAGAAAAGCGCTATACAAGTACAACCCATTTATAATTTTTTTTTTTTTTATTTTTTTTTAGCAATGACACAAAAAAAAAAATCCTGCTAAAATTATTGGGGATCCAGCATCCATCTGTAAAGGGTCCTTCTCATTAAAAAAAAACTTTTTTTTTTTTTTTTTTTTTTTTTTACTGTTTACTTTAAACACAATCATCTTGAGATCAACTTCAGATCCATCGGTCAATTATACCTTTTATTGTTGTTTATGTGTTCTTATTAGGCCGTTCTTTAGAAAAAACAACTTTGTTTTTTATATGGCAAACACAAAATATGAAACATTTTCCTCCAAAAACTGTCTCAAAGTGGAATATTTAATTTGATATTGATTTTGATTCATTATTATTTTTCAAAGAATACAACAGCCTGCATGGCAGCTTTGTGTTATTAGAGTAAACATTGCAACATTTCCTTGTCACATTTCACCTGTTTGCTCTTTTATACCACTTTTTCTGTTTTTTATTTTTTTTTATCGTATTTTTAGAATGTCCTTGCGGCCGTTAAAAAATGACCTGCGGGCCGCACTTTGGACACCCCTGGTTTAGGGATAGCCCAGACCAGTTTTTCATGTTTTAAACGCGGTCGGGAGAGCCAGGGTTGGACGTTTCCTAAACACCTCCCTAGGGAGGCGTTCGGGTGGCATCCTGACCAGATGCCCGAACCACCTCATCTGGCTCTTCTCGATGTGGAGGAGCAGCGGCGTTACTTTGAGCTCCTACCGGATGGCAGAGCTTCTCACCCTATCTCTAAGGGAGAGCCCCAAACTCATTTCGGCCGCTTGTACCCGTGATCTTGTCCTTTCGGTCATAACCCAGAGCTCATGACAATAGGTGAGGATGGGAACGTAGATCGACCGGTAAATTGAGAGCTTTGCCTTCCGGCTCAGCTCCTTCTTCACCACAACGGATCGATACAGTGTCCCTAGATCCCTAGTAAACGATTTTAAGATGATGATGATGATGATGATGATGCGCGGAGCTCTCACCGGTCGACACAGTGAGCGGCGGTCATGACCCATCCTCTTTTGATGAGAGTTCCTCCGCAGGTGTGGTAGATGTTGCTGCCAGATTTGTACTGAAGAGAGATCTGATGAAACAGTGATAGATTTGGGTCAGAGAGTGCTTTGCAGGAGCAGATCCAGGATGTAAATTATTAAAGGAACCAAAGTTCATGTCAGATTCAAACACTGATGACATCTATCAAACAAGACAAAAGGCAAAGAATCAAACAGAGACAGAATTCAATTTGGACTCAGATCTGAGGAGAGACATGGCCACTGTACACTCTTTGTACAATCCTGCACGATGCTCTGCCCCCAAGATCGCGCCCCTCCTTCTTTATTCGACTCCCCCGTTGCCTTTGGTTCCCGAACAGTTCAAAGAGAGTTCCATAAAATTGTTCAAAGAGAGTCCCATAAAGTAGTTCAAAGAGAGTCCCATAAAATAGATCGAAAAGAGTTCGTAAAAATATTTAAAATAGTTGGGCAGATCCTGCCATCTGTCCGCTTGGAAGTCAGAGTGGAGTTTTACGAGCATTCTTCTTGGAAGGTTTCAGCCTTTTGTCTTCTTGTCCGGAACACAATGTAATACAAAGTTTTTTGTGATAATTTAGAAACAATTATTCTAACAGTTGAGGCCAGTGGACTTTTATGGGGGTTAATTGGTGTCTTTATTGCGAAAGCTTTTTTTTTTTTTTTTTTTTTTCACATATAATTTATTTAATCGAATTTTTTGCGTTTCAATTTTGTGAACTGATTTTTATTTATTTTTTTACAAGAAATTATGCTGACAATTTAATTGAAAAAAAAATTGTTAGCAACATGCGTGTGTTTAAAAATTCAGTGTGTTAAAAAAATCGGTGCATAAAAATTCATTGTTTGAAAAGTCAATTTTTTTAAATTCAACGTTTAAAATTCAGTTTTAAAAATGTTGTTAAGGAATTCAATGTGAAAGTGTGTCATTTTTTTTTAATTCGAGGTTCATAATTCAGTTTTTAAAATTTCAAATTCTGTGTAAAAAAAAATCGTTTAAAAAAATGTGTTTTTAAAATTCAATGTTTAAAATTTTATGCATAAAAAAATCAGTGTTTAAAAATTCAGTGATGAAAAATTCAGTGTTTAAAAATGTGCTGCTTCCAAAAAAAAGACTCACTTCCGTTAAATTAAAACTGAAGCAATCGAGCTTGTCTGAGAACCAGCCAATGAGGTGTCAAGTTTGAAGTCACATGACAAGGGTCTTGCAAAACTGCATAAAAAGGCAGTTAACTGTGCTTGCTGGGCATAACACAACATAACTAACATTTCAATGTGGTCCGCTGGATATTTTTAAACTATAAACATGATTCTAATGGTTGAAATCTGCACTTGGGGGCGGGGCTTGTTTACACAGCAACAAGCCTGCTACACGAGTGTCAGACGGAGGCAGATTTCTACGACAAAGTTCTGCAGAAAAGTGATATTAAATCAAATATGTGAATGTTTTTTACCCTTTACGTTCATATTTTGCCTCTTGCTTGATTATAAAAAAATTGTCGATCAACAGGGTGGTCTTGGAAGTAGACGAGCAACTTTCATATATTCTCAATATTCAGTGTTTTATTGTCCGTAGTTAATTTTTGTAAATCGTGTATTTTCATGTACATTCTGAGTGTCATAGTTAGTAAAAAGCTACAACTTAATTTTGTTTTCGGGATGGTCTGTTACGTTTCAATATCAATCGTTATTGTTTGAGTGTTTGTACCATCGTGTGATCAGTTTTTATTCTTTTTTTGCGGAGTCTTGGGATTTTTTTTCCACTAATGCACAGCAATCTCCACTGTTTAAAAAGTTTATAAAAAAAACGATCCATGCACACACAGCGGATTAAATGGCCTGTAACCTTCATCCATCCATTTTCTACCGCTTTTCCCTTTTGGGGTCGCGAGGGGCGCTGGTGGCTCTCTCAACTACGGAAGGCGGAGTACACCCTGGACAAGTCGCCACCTCTACTGCCGCTTTCTAAAACCCGTGTCACGTGACTTCAAACTTGACACCTCATTGGCTGGCTCTGAGACAGGATCGATTGCTTCTGTCTTGATTTACAAAAAGTGGGTCTTGCGTTTTGAAGCAGTGAATTTTTATACTATGAACACTGAATTTTTTTAGACTGATTTTTTTAAACACTGCTTTTTTTTTAGACTGACTTTTATAAACTGAATTTTTTTAGACAGATTTTTTTCAAACTAACTTTTTTAAACACTGATTTTTTTTACACTGTTTTTTTTTAAACTGATATTTTTTTACTGAATTTTTTTAGACTGATTTTTTTTAACTGATTTTTATAACTGATTTTTTTAGACTGATTTTTTAAAACTGATTTTTTTAAACACAGAATTTTTTTAGACTGATTTTTTTAAACACTGAATATCTTAGACTGATTTTTTAAAACTGATTTATTTAAACAATTATTTTTTTGTACTGATTTTTTTAAATACTGAATTTTTTTACACTGATTTTTTTAAACACTGAATTTTTTTACACCGATTTTTTACACACTCACTTTTGAAACACCGATTTTTTTACATTGAATTTCAAAACGCTGAATTTTAAAACATGCATTTTGCAAGCATTTTATTTTCAATTACATTTTTAGTATAATTTAATGCAAAAAAAAATTCAGTTCAGAAAATTAAATCGCAAAAAATTCAGTAACATGCATTCAGTGTCCAAAAAAACCTTTTGAAATAAAGACACAAATTAATTTCAAAATTATTAAATTAATTACCGTATGTCCTTGAATTGCTGCCGGGGCGCTAATTAATTTAAAACCTCTTCTCACTCTGGCACTTACCAAAGGCATGCAGTAAAAATTTGAGTGTGATGTAAGCTTGGACCTTAAATCCTACTGAATAGCTCTTAATCTTCTTCCCTTTATGCGATTTCTAATTACCGGTATTGAAATCAATTTTCCTTTGTGGCACTGATACTACTGAATATTAGTTTATACATCCACATTCTTGATAACGTCGTTTTTTTATCTTTAACGGCAACAAAAACAAGGTGAGGAAGAGGCCATTTTCAAGAATAGAATGTTAAAATGTGTAATGGGACCCAAATCCTAAAACGTAAACAAACAAATTAGTGGCCCTAAGACGGAACCTTGTGGGACGCCACACATTCAACCCAAATGGAGCCATTCAAACATACTGTTTTATTTTGTCCTAAAAAAAAAAAAAAAAGCTTACCTGCCAGGGCCAAGAGTTAGGTCTGGCTACTTCTCCTCCAACAACTCTCTCCTCTGCTTCGTCTTCCTCCAAGAACCTGGGCTGGGGCTCCAGCTCAGCCAGCACTAATCCCAGCCAAGGAACAACAAGCCGTAAAGTCAGCCATCATGTATTCAAATGAGATGAAGACAGGAAGAAGCTGACAAATCTTACCGAGGGCGGCGAGAGACGTCAGCAACAGAAACCTAAGCATGTCTGCGGTCCCCCCAAAAAAACAATCTACACTTCCCATTTTTGGTCCTCTGCTCTTTTATACTCACAGGACGTCCTGTTCAAACACCACCTGTGTGTATCTCACACTTATCGCTACCCAGGCGGGACATGCGGATTCATTTATCGAAGAGCTGACTCAGTTTTTTTCCACTTGTTGCCACATAATATTCAGGTGGAAAAAATATTTAGAATGCAGGATGTTGACAAATGTTACCGTTAACAAAATAGCATAAAAATTATCTTTAATTCTCAATTAGACAAACACATATTTTGAATGCCTATTTTATGTTTTTTTTTTCTTGTCCTGTCCACCTTCTCAGGTAAATCATATTCTTTATGTAGATGCCCATATAGGCTGTGCAAAATTACTTTACAAAAGAAAGCAGATAAATGGAGGGGAAGAAAAAGAAGCCAATTATATTAACCTTGTAGATTGTTATAGTAATAATAGGTTACTATAACAATATGGGCATCTTAATGTCGATGCCCATATGGGCTGTAAGAAATTTACTTTACAAAAGAGAAGTGTGGGATACTTCTCTTGTTGCCTTATTCGTATTTGATTTTATTAAATGGATTTATATTATTATTTGGTGCAGCCGGGCCGGAGCAGGAGGGGATGGAAAGGGGAAAAAAAGGAAGACAGAGGGGGAAAATGTGGGCACAAGAGGGGGATTAGACAGAGAGACAAAAAAAAAAGAAAACACAACAATAACAACAACAATAGAACAACATAAATAATAATACAGAGATGACAGTGGACATATTACACTACAAATGGAGCGATACAAATACCAATGGAAATACCACTATTGATAATTAATAATAACAATAATGACCTCTATTATCAACAAAACAATTGTTCAAAACCAACAATACATATATGTAATGATAACTTGAAATACAAAAGAAAGCAAAAAATGGAGGGGGAAGAAAGAGAAGCCAACTATATTAACCTTGTAGATTGTTATAGTAACAATCTACAACTTTATTAACCTTGTAGATTTTTATAGTAACAATAGGTTATAGTAACAATAGGTTACTATAACAATATGAGCATCCTAATGTCGATGCCCATATCGGCTGTAAGAAATTTACTTTACAAAAGAGAAGTGCGGGATACTTCTCTTGTTGCCTTATTCGTATGTGACCTTATTAAATGGATTTATATTATTATTTGGTGCAGCCGGGCCAGAGCAGGAGGGGATGGAAAGGGGAAAAAAAGGAAGACGGAGGGGGAAAATGTGGGCACAAGATATGGATATGACAGAAAGACAAAAAAAAAAAGAAAACACAAAAATAACAACAACAACAACAACAATAGAACAACATCAGCAAATAGGATATGTGCAAATATGATGGTAAAAGTGATAGCAAAGAAGCAGTGAAATTAATAATAATACAGAAATGACAGTGGACATTATTACACTACAAATGGAGCAATACAAATACCAATGGAAATACCACTATTGATAATTAATAATAACAATAATTACCTCTATTATCAACAAAACAATTGATCAAAACCAACAATACATATATGTAATGATAACTTGAAAACACAAAAGAAAGCAAAAAATGGAGGGGAAGAAAAAGAAGCCAACAATATTAACCTTGTAGATTGTTATAGTAAGAATAGTGTGACGCTTAGCTGGCATTGTGGTTTTGCGGGTGCGTTCTCTCTATAATGCAGGCGGACTGGACACAGCGTGAAGGTAAGAAATCGATTTATTCATACTAAAAAACAGACTAAGAATAAAAAGACTTGCATCAAGGCAACTAGCATGGGAGCTAGAAAGAACTGAAAATCGTTAGCATGTGATTTAGGGACACAAACGAAGGAATAGCGTGGGAGCTAACGAATACAAAAATACTTTTCCCACAATAGGAGTCAGCGACGTCACCTGTTGCATCGATCAGCAAACTAGACTGCGAGCATGAGTAACGGACAGAAATTAGGAGGCAGGTGCGCGTCAAAAACACATGGCAGGTGACACAAATGCGTAGGCATGACAACAGAATAAAACAGGAAGTGCCACCAGGAGATACGGAAGACAAACGCAAACAAGATGTGATATAAAACAGAACCAAAACCAGAATATGACATGATCCAAGTCGCGGATCACGACGAATAGGTTGAGCTTTGTTACCCAGTTTCTCATGGGTTACCCAGTTTCATGTTTTCACACCCTGAGCTGATGACCTTCAGTGCTACAGAGCCTGAAGGAACAGACTCCAAATACACCTGTTGATCTAAAAATCTGTCCCACAGCTTGCAATGAAGTGTTTCCGCTCTGCAAACATCACGCTTTAATCGAAATTGAACAGACTGAACGGGAAATTCGTTAAGATTTGTGCAAAGCGCTTCACGACGACACAGAACTATGTTAACTCTCTGAAGGATAATCTAAAAATCTGTGCAGAGATGACATGTGTCAATATCAAAATAAAATATTAATCACTTTTTGGCAACCAAGTATATATTGATTTACAAACCCCGTTTCCATATGAGTCGGAAAATTGTGTTAGATGTAAATATAAACGGAATACAATGATTTGCAAATCCTTTTCAACCCATATTCAGTTGAATATGCTACAAAGACAACATATTTGATGTTCAAACTGATAAACATTTTTTTTTTTTGCAAATAATCATTAACTTTAGAATTTGATGCCAGCGACACGTGACAAAGAAGTTGGGAAAGGTGGCGATAATTACTGATAAAGTTGAGGAATGCTCATCAAACACTTATATGAAACATCCCACAGGTGTGCAGGCTAATTGGGAACATGATTGGGTATGTTTTAAATTGTATTTATTTACTACAAAGCTGGTCTCGCTTTGCTCGACATTTTTAATTCTAAGAGAGACAAAACTCAAATAGAATTTGAAAATCCAAGAAAATATTTTAAAGACTTGGTCTTCACTTGTTTAAATAAATTCATTTTTTTTTTTTTTTTTACTTTGCTTCTTATAAATTTCAGAAAGACAATTTTAGAGAAAAAATACAACTTTAAAAATGATTTTAGGATTTTTAAACACATATACCTTTTTACCTTTTAAATTATTTCCTCTTCTTTCCTGGCAATTTAAATCAATGTTTAAGTAAATAAATGTTTTAATTGTATAGAATAATAAATACATTTGAATTTAAGTCTTCATTTTAGCTTCTGTTTTTTCGACGAAGAATATTTCTGAAATATTTACTCAAACTTATTGTGATTTAAATGAAAAATATATATTCTGGCAAATCTAGAAAATCTATAGAATCAAATTTAAATCTTATTTCAAAGTATTTTCTTTTAAAATTTTTGTTCTGGAAAATCTAGAAGAAATAATGACTTGTCTTTGTTAGACATATAGCTTGGTGCAATTTGTTATATATTCTAACAAAGTGCAGATTGGATTTTAACCTATTTAAAACATGTCATCAAAAGTATATATTTATTTAAGTGTGTATCAAACTGGTAGCCCTTCGCATTAATCAGTATCCAATAAATAGTTCTTGGTTTCAAAAATGTTGGTTACCCCTGGTGTAGACACTTTTTGTTTTTATATTGAAAATAAAAACATACCATCCATATCCGGTGGGTGGCGGTAAAGCAGCAACTTTTCAACCGCAGTGAAAAGCCACGAAGAAGAAGAAGAAGCAGCTACTTCCGCCCGTAGCTACCTCTTCTCACACAAAAATGGTAAGCGAAGTTCGACATGTATTACTATTTAATGACTATTTGGTCGTTTATTAGTAATTAAATGTGTGTGTTGTTGGACATAAAAGTGAATTTATCCACTGGTCTTATTTAAACATGCTGGTAAGGTAGTAAGCTAACACTTTAGCTCGACGGCCCTCTCAAGAGTCATTCATTCATTAGTCAAATACTGTACATTCACAAATGGTCTATAATTGTCTTTCGTGGGTTATAAAGTTATATACAGTAAAGTTTGATAACGTCGTGTTCCGTTTGCTGCTGGGAAAGAGAAAGAGTCAATTCTAGCGAGCTGAAGCTAACAGCTGTCTGTTTGCTGCATTGACTCAAACACCTCTGATAAACAATCATCAAACTACAATTAACTCTTATCTTAATACATAAGTTGAGTTTGTTTGGAACATCAATCAATCAATCAATCAATCAATGTTTACTTATATAGCCCTAAATCACTAGTGTCGGTAGGCCCACATAAGGGCAAGGAAAACTCACACCCAGTGGGACGTCGGTGACAATGATGACTATGAGAACCTTGGAGAGGAGGAAAGCAATGGATGTCGAGCGGGTCTAACATGATACTGTGAAAGTTCAATCCATAATGGATCCAACACAGTCGCGAGAGTCCAGTCCAAAGCGGATCCAACACAGCAGCGAGAGTCCCGTTCACAGCGGAGCCAGCAGGAAACCATCCCAAGCGGCGGCGGATCAGCAGCGCAGAGATGTCCCTAGCCGATACACAGGCGAGCAGTACATGGCCACCGGATCGGACCGGACCCCCTCTACAAGGGAGAGTGGGACATAGGAGAAAAAGAAAAGAAACGGCAGATCAACTGGTCTAAAAAGGGAGTCTATTTAAAGGCTAGAGTATACAAATGAGTTTTAAGGTGAGACTTAAATGCTTCTACTGAGGTAGCATCTCGAACTGTTACCGAGAGGGCATTCCAGAGTACTGGAGCCCGAAATGAAAAGTCTCTATAGCCCGCAGACTTTTTTTGGGCTTTGGGAATCACTAATAAGCCGGAGTCCTTTGAACGCAGATTTCTTGCCGGGACATATGGTACAATACAATCGGCAAGATAGGATGGAGCTAGACCGTGTAGTATTTTATACGTAAGTAGTAAAACCTTAAAGTCACATCTTAAGTGCACAGGAAGCCAGTGCAGGTGAGCCAGTATAGGCGTAATGTGATCAAACTTTCTTGTTCTTGTCAAAAGTCTAGCAGCCGCATTTTGTACCAACTGTAATCTTTTAATGCTAGACATGGGGAGACCCGAAAATAATACGTTACAGTAATCGAGACGAGACGTAACAAACGCATGGATAATGATCTCAGCGTCTTTAGTGGACAGAATGGAGCGAATTTTAGCGATATTACGGGGATGAAAGAAGGCCGTTTTAGTAACGCTTTTAATGTGTGCCTCAAAGAACATGCATGCCTACATACAACATGACACTTCACAATTTCCAGTTTCCCTTTTCAACATGTTCGAAAAGGAGTAGGAAGAAGCAGAGCTGATATAAAGGCCTACTGAAATGAGATTTTCTTATTTAAACGGGGATAGCAGGTCCATTCTATTTGTCATACTTGATCATTTTGCGATATTGCCATATTTTTGCTGAAAGGATTTGGTAGAGAACATCGACGATAAAGTTCGCAACTTTTGGTCGCTAATAAAAAAGCCTTGCCTGTATCGGAAGTAGCAGACGATGTGCGCGTGACGTCACGGGTTGTGGAGCTCCTCACATCCTCACATTGTTTATAATCATAGCCTCCAGCAGCAGGAGCTATTCGGACCGAGAAAGCGACAATTTCCCCATTAATTTGAGCGAGGATGAAAGATTCATGGATGAGGTTAGAGTGAAGCACAAAAAAAAGAAAAGGCGACGGCTCCAGGCGGCGGCAGTGGGACCGTTTCAGATGTAATTAGACACATTTACTAGGATAATTCTGGAAGATCCCTTATCTGCTTATTGTTTTAATAGTGTTTTAGTGAGCCATACCAGAAAGTCGGATGGGTGCGGTGAATGCTAGTGTCTCTGAGAGGAGACAAAATCACAGCTGCCTTTTTTAGCTAATGGACGTGGTCGCATAATCCACTGAAGTCTCCGGTAAGAGCCGTCCTAATATCACAATTTTCCCATCCAAAAACTTGCTGGTTGACGTAGAGAAACTTGACCGCTCTGTGTTACAGCATCACAACAAACAAAGAAACACCGGCTGTGTTTCGGTGCTAAAGGCAGCTGCAATCCACCGCTTTCCACCAACAGCATTCTTCTTTAGAGTCTCCATTATTAATTGAACAAATTGCAAAAGATTCAGCAACACAGATGTCCAAATTACTGTGTAATTATGGGATTAAAAGAGACGACTTTTAGCCGTGTGTGGTGCTGGGCTAATATGTCAGCTACAACCCGAGACGTCACAAACACGGGTCATCATTCCGCAACGTTTTTAACAAGAAACTCCGCGGGAAATTTAAAATTGTAATTTAGTAAACTAAAAAGGCCGTATTGGCATGTGTTGCAATGTTAATATTTCATCATTGATATATAAACTATCAGACTGTGTGGTCGGTAGTAATGGTTTTCAGTAGGCCTTTAATCCTACCCCTTTTTGCCTTTACTTAGCAGTTGCTAACACTTTTGTTCACATCCTGTTCTTAATTTATTCAAAATATACTCAATAAGTAAGAACAACAATAATAATAAATAAATAATTGGTGAAGTGAGTTATATTTCATATGGTGAGATGAGTAAGATTAGCTAGAAAATGAATGGATGGATGAAATAAATTCAGAATGTTTATCATGGTTCTTCTTCTTTGTACTTTGTTAGCACTAAATTTGAAGAGTTTCTTGAAGTTGATTATATTATTACATTGTTTGATTTCTTTGCATAATCCATTCCATAATTTAATTCCACATACTGATGTACTGAAGGTCTTAAGTGTTGTACGTGTGTACATCCATCCATTTTCCTACCACTTCACCCGTTCGGGGTCTCTATATTATTATTAATTATATACAAGTGTATATTATTATAAGTATGTCTAATGCTATTAAATATATATATATATATATTTTAAGTATTTCTTCTTAGAAAATATAATCCTCCCCATCGCAAGCACACACACACGCACACACGCACACACTTATAAAAAAAGATTAATAAGTGTAAGGTCATTCATGTTTTGTTGAGAAGGAATCAACAGCGTCCTCTGCTGGTTGTTGCCAAGTAGTGCAGTCTATTAAAGCCTGAAGAAAGAAATGATGAAAAGTTGTATGTTTATCATGATCATTGTCTGGTCATCTGTGTTGTTCCAGTGTTTTATTCTTATAGCCAGACCTGTGTGTTTATTTGTATATATTTATAGCCGAAACTGTCAGGTATGCTATTAAATATATATATATTTTTTAAGTATTTTGTCTTAGAAAATATAATCCCCGCACGCACACACGCACGTACACACACACACACACACACACACACACACTTATAAAAAAGATTAATAAGTGTAAGGTCATTCATGTTTTGTTGAGAAGGAATCAACAGCGTCATCTGCTGGTTGTTGCCAAGTAGTGCAGTCCATTAAAGACTGAAGAAAGAAATGATGAAAAGTTGTATGTTTATCATGAGCATTGTCTGGTCATCAGTGTTGTTGCAGTGTTTTATTCTTATAGCCAGACCTGTGTGTTTATTTGTATATATTTATAGCCGAAACTGTCAGGTATGGAAATAAACACAAGGGAATAACAAATTGCATAATTATTTGAAGACCTAATGAACCTAATCGGACTAATCAGTGTTATCTGTCCTCACTCAGACGGCCACTTTGCGACCTTATCTGAACGCTGTGCGGGCCACCCTGCAGGCCGCCTTGTGCCTGGAGAACTTCTCCTCCCAGGTGGTGGAGAGACACAACAAGCCTGAGGTGGAAGTGCGGTGAGTCCCATGCTTCTGGGAGGTTCCATGAACAAACAACACAACATTCAACCTTCCTTGATGTCCTCCTTCAGGAGTAGTAAAGAACTCCTCCTGCAGCCTGTCGTCATCAGCCGTAACGACAAGGAGAAAGTTCTGATCGAGGGCTCCATCAACTCGGTCCGAGTCAGCATCGCCGTCAAGCAGGTGAGCATCAACCCAAAACCGCTTAAAGAAAAATAAAACGTGTACGTGTGTCACCATGACGACAAGTGTCTCCACCACACAACCAGGCAGACGAGATTGAGAAGATTCTGTGCCACAAATTCATGCGCTTCATGATGATGAGAGCCGAGAACTTCTTTATCCTCAGGAGGAAACCAGTGGAGGTGAGGAGATCTCAACTTATCTTTACAACATTCAACCCCTCCTTTGTCGCTCTTAATTGCTTTCTGCGATAAATTATTTTTTGTGAAGTAGGAATTATTCATAATAAATCAAATATTGTCATAAAAACTGTTTACAACTCTCTAAATAGATTTTAACATTATAATAGCCCTCTAGACCAGAAATAACACCCACATGTCACCTTTACACCCCTTTAATCCAGTATAGTAACAGACAGAACACGTGCTATGTTAGGTTAGGTTAGGTCAGTGGTTCTCAACCTTTTTTCAGTGATGTACCCCCTGTGAACATTTTTTTAATTCAAGTACCACCTAATCAGAGCAAAGCATTTTTGGTTGAAAAAAAGAGATAAAGAAGTAAAATACAGCACTATGTCATCAGTTTCTGATTTATTAAATTGTACAACAGTGCTAAATATTGCTCATTTGAAGTGGTCTTTCTTGAACTATTTGGAAAAATAAAAATAACTTAAAACTTGTTGAAAAATAAACAAGTGATTCAATTATAAATAAATATTTCTACACATAAAAGTAATCATCAACTTAAAGTGCCCTCTTTGGGGATTGTAATAGAGATCCATCTGGATTCATGAACTTAATTCTAAACATTTCTTCACAAAAAAAAATCTTTAACATCAATATTTATGGAACATGTCCACAAAAATCTAGCTGTCAACACTGAATATTGCATTGTTGCATTTCTTTTCACAGTTTATGAACTTAGTATTACATTGAATTAATATTCAATAAATATATTTATAAAGGATTTTTTGAATTGTTGCTATTTTTAGAATATTTTTTAAAAATCTCACGTACCCCTAGGCATACCTTCAAGTACCCCCATTTGAGAACCATTGGGTTATGTAATAAATACTTAAATTAGAGTTATTTGGTTAGGGTTAGGTTCAGGGTTAGAGGGTTAGGGTTATAATAAGGCCATGCCGAATAATAAGGCATTAATAAGTACTTAATAATTACTAGTTAAGAGCCAATATGTTACTAATTTGCATGTTAATAAGCCACTAATTAATGTTGAATATGTTCCCCATACTAAAGTGTTAGCATGTTTTTTTTACTGGTGCACAAAATGAACCGTGCATGAACATCACCTTGTTCAAACCACAAAACCAACACAGTGCATAAACTCACAACAAATTACACACCTGCAAATCAGTCAGCTGTTGCCGTATCCGTAATACGCCGATCGGGAGAAGTTTGTCTTTACACGATTAGTCAGGTGTGTCTTGACCTCCGCCGAACGCTAGTGTTCGATCGAACCCAGGTTAAGAACCACTGTTATAGTTATTTGAATCACTCTTACCATAATATGTTATGTTAACATACCAGGCACCTTCTCAGTTGGTTATTTATGCCTCATATAATGTACACTTATTCAGCCTGTTGTTCACTATTCTCTACTTATTTTAAACTGCCTTTCAAATGTAGGGGTTAGTGCGTCCGTCTCACAATACGAAGGTCCTGAGTAGTCCTGAGTTTAATCCCGGGCTCAAGATCTTTCTGTGCGGAGTTTGCATGTTCTCCTCGTGAATGCGTGGGTTCCTTCCGGGTACTCCGACTTCCTCCCACCTCTAAAGACATGCACCTGGGGATAGGTTGATTAGAAACACTAAATTGGCCCTAGTGTGTGAATGTGAGTGTGACTGTTGTCTGTCTATCTGTGTTGGCCCTGCGATGAGGTGGCGACTTGTCCAGGGTGTACCCCGCCTTCCGCCCGATTGTAGCTGAGATAAGCACCAGTGCCCCCCGCGACCTCAAAGGGAATAAATGGTAGAAAATGGATGGATGGATGTCTATTCTTGGTGTTGGGTTTTATCAAATACATTTCCCCCAAAAATGCGACTTATATATGTTTTTTCCCTTTTTTATTATGCATTTTCGGCAGGTGCGGCTTATACTGCGAAAAATATGGTAGTCAGATCCATTCTAAAGATGCCAAAGTGTTTTTTAAGTTTGATCATGTGATATTTAATTTGAGCTTCTTTTTTTATTTTTTTTTAATTAAATGGTCCTCAGTAGTCACGTACAAATTTGTGTGAATTATGCGAAATGATTTAAATTGAGTCCCCATGAACCATATTACCGTATTTTTCGGACTATAAGTCGCAGTTTTTTTCATAGTTTGGCCAGGGTTGCAACATATACACAGGAGCAACTTATGTGTGAAGTTATTAACACAATACCGTAAAATATCAAATAATATTATTTAGCACATTCACGTAAGAGACTAGATGTATAAGAATTAATGGGTTTTAGCAATTAGGAGTGACAGATTGTTTGGTAAAGGTATAGCATGTTCTATATGTTATAGTTATTTGAATGACTCTTACCATAATATGTTAGGTTAACATACCAGGCACCTTCTCAGTTGGTTATTTATGCCTCATATAACATACACTTATTCAGCCTGTTGTTCACTATTCTTTATTTATTTTAAATTGCCTTTCAAATGTCTATTCTTGGTGTTGGATTTTATCAAATAAATTTCCCCCCAAAAATGCGGCTTGTACTCCAGTGCGACTTATATATGTTTTTTTATTCTTTATTATGCATTTTCGGCAGGTGCGGCTTATACTCCGAAAAATATGGTAGTCAGATCCATTCTGAAGATGCCGAAGTGGTTTTTAAGTTTGATCATGTGACATTTAATTTGAGCTTTTTTTATTATTATTTTTTTAAATGGTCCTCAGTAGTCACTACAAATTTGTGTGAATTATGCAAAATGATTAAATTGGGTTTCCATGAACCATATTATAACTCTTTTCCCTAGGGTCCCCTGTAAGAATGATCAGCACATTACTTCATCAATCCAGAGATTTAAAGACGTGTATGAGCTAACTGGGCAGTGGCCATTTTACCTGAAAAAAATGTTATGCCTCCATAACTTGTAGAAAATGTGGTCCCCACAAGCACAGATCCAAAACTTGGTCCCCATTCCGAATGATAACCAGTATCGCTACATTTAATCCGTTACATCTACTTGAGTAACTTTTGGGATTAATTGTACTTCTCGGAGTAGTTTTAATGCAACATACTTTTACTTTTACTTGAGTATATTTATAGAGAAGAAACGCTACTTTTACTCCGCTCCATTTATCTACATTCAGCTCACTACTCGCTACTGATTTTAATCGATCTGTTAATGCACGCTTTGTTTGTTTTGTCAGACAGACCTTCAAAGTAGGTGCGTTTCACCAATCAAATGCAGTCACTAGTGACGTTTGACTCCGTTTCACCAATCAAATGCAGTCACTGGTGACGTTTGACTCCGTTTCACCAATCAAACAGAGCCAGGCGGTCACATGATTAACTGCACATTTTAAAAAAAATGTTTTTTTTTTAATAAACCTTTATTATAAATTTCAACATTTACAAACAGTTGAAAATATTAAAGTAAGTACAAAAACAGTACAAAACAGTATAAAAAACGTACAAAACATATATAAAATAAACAAAGTGCAAAGCCATAGGCTCACTCAATCTCAGTAAATAACTTAAATTTGCAACACATCATCATCATTTTCACAGCTTTTTGGTTGTTAGAGTGTTTTAATGTAGAGTTCTAAATCTTTTTTAAAGGCACAAAAAACAGGTCGGGTATTGAGAAACTTACATTTATGAATATAAAACTTAGCCAATAGTATAATGAGGTTGCAAAGGTAAAATTAATTTAAAAAATTTTTTTCAAAACAGTGTAAAACCAAATTGTTTTCGTTGCTTAAGAGATATTCCTGGCTCTGAATTTGTTCATTGCAATTTTTATGTTTTTGTGCATTACTTGTTGCCTTCATCATTAGACAAACAGGTTACTCATCAGTTACTCAGTACTTGAGTAGTTTTTTCACAACATACTTTACTTTTACTCAAGTAAATATTTGGGTGACTACTCCTTACTTTTACTTGTGTAATAAATCTCTAAAGTAACAGTACTCTTACTTGAGTACAATTTCTGGCTACTCTACCCACCTCTGACCAGTATATTATGCTCCATGTCCACGATGTCCTCACGTTTCCTAAGATCTTCTTCATCCATCATTCTCATTGTCCCCTTATTTAAAGTGTCCAACATGGGTGCTCGAGCTTTCAGCCGCTCCGCCCCACATCTTTGGGACTCTGTACCACCAGACCTTGGTAACTTAGACTCAATATCCCTCTTGAAATCAAGACTCAAAACACAGCTATTCCTGACTGCTTATTCATTGTAATCATCTTATCTTATCTAGCTTCGTTTTTATCCAATTTGATTTCATTGTTTTGATTTTGTACGGTGTCCTTGAGTGCCCAGAAAGACGCCTTTATAAGCAAAATGTATTATTGTGTGTGTGTGTGCGTTTGCGTAGGGCTACGACATCAGCTTCCTGATCACCAACTTCCACACGGAGCAGATGTACAAACACAAGCTGGTGGACTTTGTCATTCACTTCATGGAGGAGATCGACAAGGAGATCAGCGAGATGAAACTGTCCGTCAACGCCAGAGCTCGCATCGTCGCTGAGGAGTTCCTCAAAAATGTCAGTCCACCCTTTGACCTCATTTTATTGTTTCAGTTCTCCTTTTTTGGCTGCATTGATCATGAATACACACTTCAGTCCAAACTACAGTAAACATGTACTAAGTGCTGTTTCTTGTTTTGCAGTTCTAAGTGAGAGTTCCCAGTGGACAAGGTTCCACTCTTGGCCTCCACTGTCACCCAGATGTCAGCAGCCAAGACACACATTGATCAATATAAATATGTACAAATGTTCTTTTCATACATTTCTTACCATGGTGTTGGACACTGGGTACTTTGGATGTCTTCATTTCTTCCCCTGATAATTGTTTCTAATGATGTATATTTTATTGTTCTGTTAGGACCAGGAGCCCATCCATTTATTACCCAGATGATGAAATAAACACTTGATGGTAGTGAAGGTGAACAGTAAAGTCCTGTCTTTTTGTCTACACGCTTTATAGAGGAAGGTAAGACTTCATTAATATTCATATTTGACAATGTTAATAACATCCAAATGATGTTTAAGAGGCGGCGAGGAGCTCAGCAGCAAAGAAGTGCAAAGCAATGTTGACTTTCTGTGAGCAATAACTACACACATCCATCTATTTATCTCTTCAACTTATTATTATTATTATTATTATTAGATCAAACACACTTAATAACAGGGGTGTCCACAGTGGGGGTTGGGGCCTTTTGTCGTCCCACGTCTCAAGTTTTGTTGTCCAGCATCTCAAGTTTTGTTGTTCTGTATCTCAAGCTTTGTTCTGTATCTCAAGCTTTGTTTATCAGCATCATAATCTGTGTTGTACCACATCTCAAGTTTTGTGGTGCTGCATCTCAAGTTTTGTTGTTCTGTATCTCAAGCTTTGTTTATCAGCATTGTATGTTTTGCTGTCTCGTATCTCAAGTTTTGTTGTCCCGCATCTCAAGTTTTGTTGTTCCATATCTCAAGTTGTGTTCTCCCGCATCTCTGGTTTTGTTGTCCCGCATCTCTGGTTTTGTTGTCCCGCATCTCAAGTTTTGTGGTCCCGCATCTCAAGTTGTGTTCTCCCGCATCTCTGGTTTTGTGGTCCCGCATCTCTGGTTTTGTTGTCCCGCATCTCAAGTTTTGTGGTCCCGCATCTCAAGTTGTGTTCTCCCGCATCTCTGGTTTTGTGGTCCCGCATCTCAAGTTTTGTTGTTCCATATCTCAGGTTGTGTTCTCCCGCATCTCTGGTTTTGTTGTCCCGCATCTTAAGGTTTGCTGTCCAGCATCTGAAGTTTTGTTGTTCTGTATCTCAAGTTTTGTTGTTCCGTATCTCGTTTTGTGGTGCCGCATCTCAAGTTTTGTTGTATAGCATCTCAAGTTTTGTTGTCCGGCATTTTAAACTTTGTTGTCCAGCATCTCAAGTTTTGTTGTTCTGTATCTCAAGCTTTGTTTATTAGCATCTTAAGCTTTGTGGTCCTGCATCCCAAGTTTTGTTGTCACGCATCTCAAGTTTTGTTGTTCCGTATCGCAGGTTTTGTTTATCAGCATCTTAAGCTTTGTTGTCCCACATCTCAAGTTTTGTTGTCCAGCATCTTAAACTTTGTTGTCACGCATCTCAAGTTTTGTTGTCCAGCATCTTAAACTTTGTTGTCACGCATCTCAAGTTTTGTTGTTCCGTATCTGTTTTGTTGTACCACATCTCAGGTTTTGTTGTCCAGCATCTCAAGTTTTGTTGTTCTGTATCTCAAGCTTTGTTTATCAGCATTGTATGTTTTGTTGTCCCGCATCTCAAGTTTTGTTGTTACATATCTCTGATTTTGTTGTCCAGCATCTCAAGTTTTGTTGTTTTGTTGTCCCGCATCTTAAGGTTTGCTGTCCAGCATCTCGAGTTTTGTTGTTCTGTATCTCAAGCTTTGTTGTTCCGTATCTCGTTTTGTTGTCCAGCATCTCAAGTTTTAGTGGTCTGAAATAGTTTTCATAAACCCTAATCCTAGTTTGCCCAACCCTTGCTCAAAACCCTAATATGAACCGACTCCAAGCCTAGTTTGAAACAAAGATAAAAAAAAAAAGCCCAATTTGAAAACCAAACCAGAAACCCTGAACTTAAATAAATGAAACAGCTTTGACATTTGTACAACTTTTTAATGATATAAAAATTCAGTGTAACACATGTATTTATAAAATGATGTCAGGGTGTCCAAACATCTTCCACTACAAGTCACATATTAAAGAGCTGGAGATATTTTGACCATTTTTGTACAGTAAAGATGCTAAAAATAGTCCAAAGTAACATTGCAAATGTGTCAATTAGAGTAATAACTTACAATTGAATTATATCATTTTCAGAATATTTAAGCACATTGGATACCCCTAACTTACACCTTCAAAGATGACCTTTGTGTGTCATGACCCCGACAACCACACATCCCAAATGAGTAGAAATATATTTTCTTCCACAAGTCTAGTGTTGAGGCAAAGCATGTCACTGAATTCTCCTTCTGTGTGACGACTGCACAGCTTATACGACGACCACATGTAAAAAATAGAAATAATCCAAGCTTTTTCTAATAACACCTTTGTAAAATTGCAACAAGCTGTACAGTTTGGCGATGACTCAAATGCACGAGAGCTGCAAACTTCCCAGTCCGTCAACTTCAGAGCACAAACGTGACTTCTTTTTTTTTTTGGCCCCCCAAGCAGGTTGCTAGCATCTTCATGACGGCGAGAGAAGCTCAGGGCTTCAAGCGAAGGATCAGAAGTGCGGCGGGATGGTCTGCAGCGCTTCTTCCGTGCTGCGCTGCACGTTGATGTTCTGAAAGGTGACAGCACACACACACCTCCGTCAGAGTTGGTCAGCAAAACCACCACTTAGAGGCCTACTGAAAACCACTACTACCAGTCTGATAGTTTATATATCAATGATGAAATATTAACATTGCAACACATGCCAATACGGCCGCTTTAGTTTACTAAATTACAATTTTAAATTTCCCGCAGAGTTTCTTGTTGAAAACGTCGCGGAATGATGACGCGTTTTTGTGACGTCTCGGGTTGTAGTGGACATTTTAGCCCAGCACCACACACGGCTAAAAGTCGTCTCTTTTCATCGCATAATTACACAGTAATTTGGACATCTGTGTTGCTGATTCTTTTGCAATTTGTTAAATTAATAATGGAGACGTCAAAGAAGAATGCTGTTGATTGCAGTTGCCTTTAGCACCAAAACACAGCCGGTGTTTGTTTTTTGTGATGCTTTAACACAGAGCGGTCAAGCGAAAATGTTTCTCTACGTCAACCAGCACGTTTTTGAATGGGAAAATTGTGATATTAAGTCGGCTCTTACCGGAGACTTCAGTGGATTATGGGACCTCCTCCTGCAGCTCAAAAAGGCAGTTGTGATCTTGGCTTCTCGGCTTCTCTGAGAGACACTGGCGTTCACCACAGCCATCAAACTTTCAGGTATGGCTTTACAATCTCACTAAAACACTAATAAAACAATAAGCAGATAAGGTATCTTCCAGAATTATCCTAGTAAATGTGTCTAATTACATCTGAAACGCCGCCTTTTCTTCTTTTTTTTCCTCTAGTATTTCACTCTAAACGTCCTCATCCGTGAATCTTTCATCCTCGCTCAAATTAATGGGGAAATTGTCGCTTTCTCGGTCCGAATAGCTCTAGCTACTGCTGGCCATGATTGTAAACAATGTTCAGATGTGAGGAGCTCCACAATTCGTGACGTCACGCGCACATCGTCTGCTATTTCCGGTACAGGCAAGGCTTTTTTATTAGCGACCAAAAGTTGCGAACTTTATCGTCGATGTTCTCTACTAAATCCTTTCAGCAAAAATATGGCAATATCACGAAATGATCAAGTATGACACATAGAATGGACCTGCTATCCCCGTTTCAGTAGGCCTTTAAATGTCTTTTGTGTAAAAAGAAATGCAAACAAAGCTCCACATGAAAACAAGAGTTTATTTGTAAATGTTATATTGACATGGAAATGTTTACAAAGACAAAAGAAATCAACACAATACTTGAATGGCAATGAGGTAAAACAAGAACATTCTTCACAGGAACAAAACATGCGGTGCGGCAGGATTCAAAGGAAAAGTGCGAGCAATGTTTTCAAAAGTGTTTATCTGCTGGTGTCGGCGAGTCGAGAGCGAGGCGTCGTCCTTGGTAAAAAAAAAAGACGCAACACCCAAGCGGACTCAAGGCGTGGGCTCGGGTGTTGCGTGTGTGTGACGTACCTGCGGTCGCTCTCGGTGTGTGTTCACTGCGTCTACGCCCAAATAAATGGACTCCACTTTGCATCCTGGCAAACAATCAAAGGTTGGTCAGGAACTTTTAACGCTGCCTTTATTTATTAGCGAGCGTGTCAGAAGGACAATCATATTTACCGTAAGCCAGAGGTGTGAGTTTCAAGACGGTGTGCAGAGGACACTTGAGGTAAGGCAACTCATCTGTGGAGCAAAACTTTACATTCACATCACAACGAATGCAAACCAAACCGTCATTTCAGACTAACCATGTTCCCGGTTACATAAATCCTCTTTCCAACCAGGACAATCTGCATCAACAACATACAATCCTCATCTCCTTTACAATCTTTCATTTAAAATTCTTAAAAATCCTCTAAGTATTATTTTAAGGACCCCCTAAACGCTATAATATCTAACTTTACCTAAGTATTATGTAAATATCCCCAAAGTACTGTTCTCTAAGTATTCCCTACCTATTCCCCAAGTATTATGTAAGTATCCCCCAAGTACTGTGTTATCTAAGTATTCTCCAAGTATCCTTTAAACTATCTTAATTATTCAAGTATTAAGTATTATCTAAAGATTCATTAGTATTATCCAAGTATCCTCTAACTATTATATAAGTATTATTTAAGTATTCCCCAAGTATCCCTTAAGCTATCTTAATTATTCAAATATTCTTAAGTATTATTTAAGTATCCTCTAACTGTTATATAAATATCCCTAAATATTCCCCAACTATTCCTAAGTATCTTTAGGTATTATACAAGTATTCCTTAAATATTATCTAGCTATTCCTACCTATTATCAAAGTATTCCTATATATTCCTAAGTATCTAAGTATTCTTTAAGTTTTACCTAGTATTCCCTAACTATTCCCAAGTATCTTTAGGTATTATCTAAATATTCCATAAGTATCCAAGTATTAAGTAAGTACTGTGTTATCTGAATATTCCAAGTATTATGTAAGTATCCCCTAACTATTATGTAAGTATCCCCTAAGTACTGTTTTATCTAAGTATTCCTTAAAGTATGCATGTATCCCCTAAGTACTGTTATTTGAGTATTCTCTACCAATTATGTAAGTATCCCCTAAGTACTGTGTTATCTAAGTATTCCCTAACTGGAATTAAGCTATCTTAATTATTCATTATCTAAGGATTCATAAGTAAACTCTAACCATTCCTAACTATTATATAAGTATTCCCTAACTATTCATAAGTATCTTTAGGTATCACAGTACAAAAAAGTATTTAGTCAGCCGATTCTGCTGACTAAATACTTAGTCAGCACTAAGTATTTAGTGCTGACTAAATACTTAGTCAGCACTATTTAGTCTTGCACAATCTATCCGATTGTGCAAGTTCTCCCACTTAAAATGATGACAGAGGTCTGTAATTTTCATCATGGGTACACTTCAACTGTGAGAGACAGAATGTGAAAAAAAATCCAGGAATTCACATTGCAGGAATTTTTAACAATTTATTTGTAAATTATGGTGGAAAATAAGTATTTGGTCAACCATTCAAAGCTCTCACTGATGGAAGGAGGTTTTGGCTCAAAATCTCACGATACATGGCCCCATTCATTCTTTCCTTAACACGGATCAATCGTCCTGTCCCCTTAGCAGAAAAACAGCCCCAAAGCATGATGTTTCCACCCCCATGCTTCACAGTAGGTTTGGTGTTCTTGGGATGCAACTCAGTATTCTTCTTCCTCCAAACACGACGAGTTGAGTTTATACCAAAATGGATACATGGATGATACAGCAGAGGATTGGGAGAAGGTCATGTGGTCAGATGAAACCAAAATAGAACTTTTTGCTATAAACTCAACTCGTCGTGTTTTAAGGAAGAAGAATACTGAGTTGCATCCCAAGAACACCAAACCTACTGTGAAGCATGGGGGTGGAAACTTCATGCTTTGGGGCTGTTTTTCCGTGTTAAGGAAAGAATGAATGGGGCCATGTATCGTGAGATTTTGAGCCAAAACCTCCTTCCATCAGTGAGAGCTTTGCGTGGTTGACCAAATACTCATTTTCCACCATAATTTACGAATAAATTCTTTAAAATTCCTACAATGTGAATTACTGGATTTTTTTTCCACATTCTGTCTCTCACAGTTGAAGTGTACCTATGATGAAAATTGCAGACCTCTATCATCATTTTAAGTGGGAGAACTTGCACAATCGGTGGCTGACTAAATACTTTTTTGCCCCACTGTATGTGTAAGTGAAGTGAAGTGAATTATATTTATATAGCGCTTTTTCTCTAGTGACTCAAAGTGCTTTACATAGTGAAACCCAATATCTTAGTTACATTCAAACCAGTGTGGGAGGCACTGGGAGCAGGTGGGAAAAGTGTCTTGCCCAAGGACACAACGGCAGTGACTAGGTTGGCAGAAGCGGGAATCGAACCTGCAACCCTCAAGTTGCTGGCACGGCCACTCTACCAACCGAGCTAAACTGCCCCAAGTATTCCCTAAGTATTATCTAGCTATTCCTACCTATTATTAAAGTATTCCCTAAGTATTATCTAAGTATGTAAGTCTCCCCTAAGTATTATTGAAGTTTCATCAAGTATTTCCTAATTATTTCTAAGTATCTTTAGGTATTCATTAACTATTCCTAAGTATTCCATAAGTATTCTCAAGGATTCACTAACTATTCCTAAGTATTTCCAAATATCTCCAAGTATACACGTCTCTCCTAAGTCTTCTTTAAGTATTCCCTAACTATTCCTAAGTATCTTTAAGTATTCCAAAGTATCTTTAGGTATTCACTAACTATTCCTAAGTATCTTTAAGTATTCCTAAGTATCTTTAAGTATTCCCTAACTATTCCTAAGTATCTTTAGGTATTCCCTAACTATTCCTAAGTATCTTTAGGTATTCCCTAACTATTCCTAAGTATCTTTAAGTATTCCCTAACTATTCCTAAGTATCTTTAAGTATTCCCTAACTATTCCTAAGTATCTTTAAGTATTCACTAACTATTCCTAAGTATCTTTAAGTATTCACTAACTATTCCTAAGTATCTTTAAGTATTCACTAACTATTCCTAAGTATCTTTAAGTATTCACTAACTATTCCTAAGTATCTTTAAGTATTCACTAACTATTCCTAAGTATTATCTAAGTATCCCCAAGTACGTAAGTCTCCCCTAAGTTTTCTTTAGGTTTGATTAAGTATTCTCTAAATATTCCTTTAAGTTAAGTAATATGCAAGTGTTCCCAGGTAGGGCACATGTGGTAGAGTACCTGCAGTCTTGTCGAGGAAATAAGCGAGCAGACATCTCATCACAGCCTGGTGACAAACCACCAGAACGTTCTCCTGCCTTTCCAGCTCCATGATGACAGGCTCTAGTCTCTGCACCAGGTCTTCGTACGACTGACACCACCAGAAGAAGAAGAAGAAGAAATGTAAACAACAAATCAACACAAGTAGGTCATAAAAGGTGAACATGGAGTCCGACCTCTCCTTTGGGATAGCGATAGCGGTACTTGTCTTGGTCTCTGAGGGCAAACTCCAAAGGATAATGTTCCTGGATCTCCTCATACATCATCTCCTCACACACACCCTGGTTGGTGGGCAGCAACACAACACTTGTTACCTGCCTGCTTGGCTGCCACACTGTTGTGGTTCTCAAGTGCAACACATCACTTTCTTTACAACAGGGGTGTCCAAACTTTATCCACTGAGGGCCGCACACTGAAAAATCAAAGCAAGCTGGGGCCATTTTGACATTTTAAAAACCAATACCATATATGCATAACAAATATACATTTAGGCCTCCACTCAAGCTTGATCCCGGGGACCACATTGGGTTATGGTCCAAAAAAATATTAAAAATGTGTCATTATTCAGTTTCATTTTCTTTTATTATTATTCAATTTTTAAATCTCTAGATCAGGGGTCACCAACGCAGTGCCCGTAAGGACCAGATAAGTCGCCCGCTGGCCTGTTCTAAAAATAGCTCAAATAGCAGCACTTACCAGTGAGCTGCCTCTATTTTTTAAATTGCATTTATTTACTAGCAAGCTGGTCTCGCTTTGCTCAACATTTTTAATTCTAAGAGAGACAAAACTCAAATAGAATTTGAAAATCCAAGAAAATATTTTAAAGACTTGGTCTTCACTTGTTTAAATAAATTCATACATTTTTTTTACTTTGCTTCTTATAACTTTCAGAAAGACAATTTTAGAAGAAAAAAAAAACCTTAAAAATTATTTTAGGATTCCTTCCTCTTCTTTCCTGACAATTTAAATCAATGTTCAAGTAAATGTATTGTTTTTATTGTAAAGGATAATAAACACATTTTAATTTAATTCTTCATTTTAGCTTCTGTTTTTTCGACAAAGAATATTTGTGAAATGTTTCTTCAAACTTATTATGATTAAATTAAAAAAAAATATTCTGGCAGATCTAGAAAATCTTTAGAATCAAATTTAAATCTTATTTCAAAGTCTTTTGAATTTCTTTTAAAAATTTTGTTCTGAAAATCTAGAAGAATTAATGAGTTGTCATTGTTAGAAATATAGCTTGGTCCAATTTGTAATATATTCTAACAAAGTGCAGACTGGATTTTAACCTATTTAAAACATGTCATCAAAATTCTCAAATTAATCTTGATCAGGAAAAATTACTAATGAAGTTCCATAAATTCTTTTTTTAATTTTTTCAAATAGATTCAAATTAGCTAGTTTTTCTCTTCTTTTTTTCGGTAAAATTTTGAATTTCAAAGAGTCGAAATTGAAGATAAACTATGTTTCAAAATTTAATTTAAATTTTTTTCGTGTTTTCTCCTCCTTTAAACCATTCAATTAAGTGTTTTTTTTCTTCATTTATTCTCTAAAAAAAAAACGTAAGAGGAACAAAAATGTACGACGGAATGACGGACAGAAATACAATTTATTTAAGTGTGTGGTAGCCCTTCACATTAATCAGTACCCAAGAATAGCTCTTGGTTTCAAAAAAGGTTGGTGACCCCTGGTTTACATCAACTGATGCCGTCACACACGTGCACTAAACATTTACGGCGCAACACGCGCGGTTCTACGTGTTCCTGACACTCAAGATGGAAGTCATCTTTAGGAGCGCATGATTGAAAGTCATTAAGACGAGATTACAGAACCACACTATATTGCAGCCTTGACTCACATAAGAACTTAAAGTGCCATCCCATTCCTAACCCATAGGCTTCAATATGATGTTGGTCCACTTTTTGCAGCTATTACAGCTTCAACTTTTCTGGGAAGGCTGTCCACAAGGTTGCCGAGTGTGTTTATAGGAATTTTCCACCGTTCTTCCAAAAGTGCAATGGTGATGTTGGCCTGGCTCTCAGTCTCCATTCTGATTCATCCCAAAGGTGTTCTATCGGGTTCAGGTCAGGACTCTGTGCAGGCCAGTCAAGTTCATCCACACCAGACTCTTGTCACCCATGTCTTTATGGACTTTGCTTTGTGCACTAGTGCAGTGGTCCCCAACCATTGGGCTCAATTGGTACCGGGCCACAGAATAATTAATAAAAAAATTTTTTTTTGTAAATTAACATAAAAAAAACACAAGATACACTTACAATTATTGCACCAACCCAAAAAAAGTCAATTTTTCATTACAAAAAAATAAATAAATAAAAATTCCCCCCTCCTGCGGGACAATTGACCGGTCCGCAGCTACAAAAAGGTTGGGGATCACTGCACTAGTGCACAGTCATGTTGGAAGAGGAAGGGGGCCGCTCCAAAACTGTTCCCACAATTTTGGGAACATGCAATTGTCCAAAATATTTTTGTATCCTGGAGCATTCAAAGTTCCTTTTACTGGAACTAAGGGGCAAAGCCCAACTCCTGGGGAAGGTCCCTTCCTCTTCCAACATGACTGTGTGCACCAGTGCACAAAGCAAGGTCCATAAAGACATGGATGACAGAGTCTGGTGTGGATGAACTTGACTGGCCTGCACAGAGTCCTAACCTGAATCTGATAGAGAACACCTTTGGGATGAATTAAAACGGAGATTGAGAGCCAGGCCTTCTCCACTTACATCAGTGCGTGACCTTCCAGGAGTTGGGCTTCCAGTGAAAGGAACTTTGAATGCTCCATGACACAAAAACATTTTGGACAATTGCATCCTCCCAACCTTGTGGGAACAGTTGGGAGTGGCCCCCTTCCTCTTCCAACATGACTGTGTGCACCACTGCACAAAGTAAGGTCCATAAAGAAATGGATGACAGAGTCTGGTGTGGATGAACTTGACTGGCCTGCACAGAGTCCTGACCTGAACCCGATAGAACACCTTTGGGATGAATTAGAACGGACACTGAGAGCCAGGACTTCTCCACCAACATCAGTGTGAACTTTTAGAAGAATGGTGGAAAAGTCCTATCAACACACTCGGCAACCTTGTGGACAGCCTTCCCAGAAGAGCTGAACCTGTAATAGCTGCTAAAAGTGGACCCACATCATATTGAAGCCTATGGGTTAGGAATGGGATGGCACTTCAAGTTCATGTGTGAGTCTAGGCAGGTGGCCAAATACTTATCGTTTGGCTGGACTTGCATTAGCAGCGTGGTGCGTTCAGGGACACTATTCATGTATGCGACGTGTGGACTCACAGCATCAATTTCATTGAGAGACTTCCACTGCTCATAAGGAACTTGCAAACACTCTGCGGTCTGGATGGTCCTCTTCATCTGGCTGGTCCACACCTTCAAGTCCTTGATGTTCTGGTCCTGGATGTACTTCATCAGACATTTGGCATACTGGCACAGAGAGGAAACAGAGCAGTCAGAAGTGATAGTAGTCGACCAAGGTGGGTCACCAGCACCTCTTTGCCTCGCGCCGTCAAGCCCGAGTCGCCTCCGATGCGTCCTTTGATGTTGAGGTCGCTTTCGCCGTGGCGACTGAGGTAGATGGAGCGCGGCGTGATGTGGATGTTCATCAGGTAGTAGACGATTCTGCTCTGGATGTGGTCCTGCACGCGGTTCACCAGGTACCGGCGGCCCACGTCCATGATCTTAATGTAGGACAGCTCCCTGGGGGCCGTGGACACAACTTCATCACTTTTAATTGCAATACTGTCTTTAGAGGCGTCATTAACATTATTTAAAAGCTTTATTAGCATTAAGTCTTATAAATCTACTACAGATAATAATAGCTAATAAGTAGTATTGTCTTTGTTGTTAACAGGAGCTTTATTATCTTGATTAGTTTTAGTAGCTTTATTACAGTCATTAGTAGCTTTATTAACTTTAGTAGCTTTGTTAACAGGAGCTTTGATTAGTTTTAGTAGCTTTGCTATCTTTATACACTTTAGTAGTTTTATTGCCATTAGTAGCTTAAGTAGCTTTAATGGCTTTATCAGTATTAGTAGCTTTAATGGCGTTATCAGTATTAGTAGCTTAAGTAGCTTTAATGGCTTTATCAGTATTAGTAGCTTAAGTAGCTTTAATGGCTTTATCAGTATTAGTAGCTTAAGTGGCTTTAATAGCTTTATCAGTATTAGTAGCTTTAATGGCGTTATCAGTATTAGTAGCTTAAGTAGCTTTAATGGCTTTATCAGTATTAGTAGCTTAAGTACCTTTATCAGTATTAGTAGCTTAAGTGGCTTTCATAGCTTTATCAGTATTAGTAGCTTAAGTAGCTTTCATGGCTTTATCAGTATTAGTAGCTTAAGTGGCTTTAATAGCTTTATCAGTATTAGTAGTTTAAGTACCTTTAATGGCTTTATCAGTATTAGTAGCTTAAGTAGCTTTAATAGCTTTATCAGTATTAGTAGCTTTAATGGCTTTATCAGTATTAGTAACTTAAGTAGCTTTAATGGCTTTATCAGTATTAGTATCTTAAGTAGCTTTAATGGCTTTATCAGTATTAGTAGCTTAAGTGGCTTTAATGGCTTTATCAGTATTAGTAGCTTAAGTGGCTTTAATGGCTTTATCAGTATTAGTAGCTTTAATGGCTTTATCAGTATTAGTATCTTAAGTAGCTTTAATGGCTTTATCAGTATTAGTAGCTTAAGTGGCTTTAATGGCTTTATCAGTATTAGTAGCTTAAGTGGCTTTAATGGCTTTATCAGTATTAGTAGCTTAAGTAGCTTTAATGGCTTTATCAGTATTAGTAGCTTAAGTAGCTTTAATGACTATCAGTATTAGTAGCTTTAATGGCTTTATCAGTATTAGTAGCTTAAGTGGCTTTAATGGCTTTATCAGTATTAGTATCTTAAGTAGCTTTAATGGCTTTATCAGTATTAGTAGCTTAAGTAGCTTTAATGGCTTTATCAGTATTAGTAGCTTAAGTAGCTTCATTAGTAGCTGTGTTAGCATTAGTGGCTTTGTTATCTTGATTACTATTATTAGTGTTAGTAACTTTTTTAGCATTTGTAGCTTTATTATCTTTATTAATTTTTGTAGGTTAGCTATTTTTACAAAACTTGAGTAATTTTATAAAGTTAATAGTTGTATAATCATTAGTATGCTATTAGTAGCTTTGTTGGCGTTAGTAGCGTTATCTTTATTAGCATTAGTAACATGAGCTTTACTATCTTTTTTTGCTATTATAATCTTTAGTATTTTTTTTAAGTTCATAGCTTTCTTAGCAATATAACCTTAAGTAGTTTTAATAGCTTTAACAGCTTTGTTAGCATTATTAGCTTTATTATCATATTTAGTGGCTTTATTAGTCTGTTGATTTACTATCTGTAGAAACTTTAGTCGTTGTAGTGAAGTTAATAACTTAATTAGTAGCTTTAGTAGTATCTATGTTAGCGTTAGTAGCTTAAACATCTATGATTATTGTTAGCATCAGTAGCTTTACTGTCTTTATTAGCTTTATAAACTTTAATAGTTTTTAAAGTGAATAGCTTTATTAGCATTAATAGCTTTAATAGTAGTACTATTAGTAGCTTTATTAGTTTTAGTAGATTTATTAAAGTTAATACTTTAATTATTAGTAGCTTTGTTAGCATCGGTAGATTAAATATCTTTAAAATCCTTATTAGCATTGGTAGCTTTAATAGTAGTGGTATTAGTAGCTTTGTTAGTGTTGGTAGCTTTTAGTTTTAGAAGATTTATTAAAGTTAATAATTTAATTAGCATTAGTAGCTTTGTTAATGTTAGTAGCTTAAATATCTTTAAAGTCTTTATTAGTTTTGTCAAAACCAATGTGGCCTTTACAGCTGTGGCTGTAGGAAACCCCCCTTAGTAAGGTGTTATTTTAAAGGAACTGTCCAATGTTGTCATGTTTGTAGCAGCAGAGTATACTTGATGTG
>NC_084612.1:70055927-70080927 GCF_033978795.1 Nerophis ophidion
GCTACAATAATACTTCCATAAGAGCAGTGTCTATGAATATTGTCATTCATCAGGTCATTGTCATCTAAGGGCGTTCAATCGATCACAACTGGACTGTTTGGTTGGTTTTAGAAGACGTTTTACCACTATTCTATGGAGACTCCATCTCATAGACTTGGATTGGTCAGATCGAGTCCGACACTCAGATTGATAAGATCGAGTCCTACACTTAGATTGATAAGATCGAGTCCGACACTCAGATTGGTCAGATCGAGTCCGACACTTAGATTGGTCAGATCGAGTCCGACACTTAGATTGGTCAGATCGAGTCCGACACTTAGATTGATAAGATCGAGTCCGACACTCAGATTGGTCAGATCGAGTCCGACACTCAGATTGGTCAAATCGAGTCTGACACTTAGATTGATAAGATCGAGTCCGACACTTAGATTGATAAGATCGAGTCCGACGCTTAGATTGGTCAGATCGAGTCAGACGCTTAGATTGGTCAGATCGAGTCCTACACTTAGATTGGTTAGATCGAGTCCTACACTTAGATTGGTCAGATCGAGTCCGACAGTTAGATTGGTCAGATCGAGTCCGACAGTTAGATTGGTCGGATCGAGTCCGACGCTTAGATTGGTCAGATCGAGTCCTACGCTTAGATTGGTCAGATTGAGTCCGACACTTAGATTGGTCAGATCGAGTCCTACGCTTAGATTGGTCAGATTGAGTCCGACAGTTAGATTGGTCAGATTGAGTCCGACAGTTAGATTGGTCAGATTGAGTCAGACACTTCGATTGGTGAGATCTAGTCCAAGAGTTTGGTGCCAAAACCCAAATATTTACACTCCAAAAAAGCAGCGAAACGTCTTCCAAGACAAACCAAACAGTCCAGTTGCAATCATTAAATGCCCTGAGATTCCTGAAGAGCCCCTTTATTGCAAGATGTATGAGCAGGAGATTTGCATTTATACCAGCAGCTTTTTTAAAAGCAGGCTTCACTGCACTTCTTAAAAAAAAAAGCTCTGGCAACCATCCGTACGTCAGCTCCAGATGTGGGCGCTGTTATTATATTCTTCAGTGAAGATGCTAAGCTAGCGTGACGCTGCAGTTAAAATGTGACTAATGATAGCACTTAAGCACACACAGCAATGCTTGTGATGCTAATTGCTCAATGTTACGCTGTCGTATGTGACGGACGGGTGTTGTTGGTGCAACGCGCTCACCGTCGGATTTTGACGCCTTCTTCATTATCGGGACTGAAAAACTCGAAGGACTTGTAGATCTTCACACGCTCTCGGCGGTACTGACCCACGTTGAACTCTGGGACACATTGAAGACACAAATTATTCACTCTTGTTTATCACTGTTGATTGGTTCTGGGCCAGACTGTGGTGAAGAAGGAATTATTCATCATAAAATGTTCATAAATAGAGCATAAACTCTTTCTGCATGTAGTTTTTAACATTATGAGAACCATCGAGACATTAAATAACACATTTTAGTCACATTTAGATTCAGTAATCTCCCTGAAGCTCAGCCAATCAGTAGCCACGATACTGAACATTGGTTTGGTCTCACCTGGAGGCCAACACTACTGTAGTATCATATTTTGAATTATTACACAATATTTTTAAGCTGTATGCCAATAGAACAGGTAGACTATGCTTTGCAAAACAGTGATAGTGCTATAAACTGTGAGGGACGACTATTTCCATTTCAACCAAATCCAGAAATATTTGATTTAATTCACTGATCATGAAGATAGTTTCATCCTTTATTTATTAATGCAACCTACAAGTTCTATACTAATGCATTTGTTTATTCATATCTTTATTTTAGTTGAAATCTGCAATTACTTTATTTTGAGCGGTATAGCTCGGTTGGAAGAGTGGCCGTGCCAGCAACTTGAGGGTTGCAGGTTCGATTCCCGCTTCCGCCATCCTAGTCACTGCCGTTGTGTCCTTGGGCAAGACACTTTACCCACCTGCTCCCAGTGCCACCCACACTGGTTTAAATGTAACTTAGATATTGGGTTTCACTATGTAAAGCGCTTTGAGTCACTAGAGAAAAGCGCTATATAAATATAATTCACTTCACTTCACTCACTATTACCTTCCTTATCTCTGCACAAGCTATATTCTCTCACTTTTCAAATCCTATTAAAGCAATAATGCTATTTAGTTATTTATGTTGAATGACGTATTTCAACATGTTCATTAATTCTTCTTATTGACTTCTCACTATGTATTCATTTCTACAAATTGTACAACATTTTCTCTGACATCTGAACAAAGGAAGAAAAGATCACTATTTGCTGAGACATGGACGAGTGTTAGGATTAAATTAACTCTGCTACTTCCTAATCCTTTTCAACATGTTGAATGGTGCAGGTGGAACCATACAACTTTTTACCTTACAAAATGATACAAATATTGAAGCTTTGAGTATTGGCTTATATCGATACTAATCCAATTAGGTATCAGCAGGAAATATGCATACTTTTATTATTAGTAGTGAGGAATGGTAAAAGATGTTTGATGAAGTGAAATGAGTCTAACAGAACAAGGGGTATGACAAACACTAACTTATTTATTAATAACCATCGAGAATGGAGTTAGGCTGTCTTTAAAGGGGTCATATTATGTTTTTTTTTATAGATAGATAGATAGATAGATAGATAGATGGATACATAGATAGATGGATAGATCTTTATTGATTCTCCCAGGAAGTTTAAAATTCCAGCAGCAGGGTAGAGAATTGAGATATAAATTCAAAAGTAAATAATAAACAATGGGGGTATGTGTTATTGTTTTGCACCCCCCCCCCCCCCCCCCCCCCCCCAGTCTGATGGCGTTTGGGACCAAGGAGTTTTTGAGTCTATTAGTCCTGCACTTGGGATGAAGATTATAGGTCCTATTTAAGTTGAGGTGGATAGGTAATTGTTTTTCGGCAACACCAAGTGGTCACAATCATTCATTAAGTTAAAGGGGAACATTATCACAATTTCAAAAGGGTTAAAAACAACAAAAATCAGTTCCCAGTGGCTTGTTTTATTTTTCGAAGTTTTTTTAAAAATTTTACACCTCCCAGAATATCCCTAAAAAAAGCTTTAAAGTTCTTGATTTTCGCTATTTGCGATGCGACTATCCATTTCCCTGTGACGTCATACAGTGCTGCCAATACAAACAACATGGCGGTTACCACAGCAAGATATAGCGACATTAGCTCGGATTCAGACTCGGATTTCAGCGGCTTAAGCGATTCAACAGATTACACATGTATTGAAACAGATGGTCGGAGTATGGAGGCAGATAGCGAAAACGAAATTGAAGAAGAAATTGAAGCTATTGAGCGAATAGCTATTGAAGCTATTCCGCCATAGCATGGGTGTACCTAATGAAGTGGTCCATAGCATGGCTGCCTTATTAGCATCGCCGGTAAAATGTGCGGACCAAACGATCAGGACTTTCGCATCTTGTGACACTGGAGCAACTTAAATATGTCGATTGGTAAGTGTTTGTTTCGCATTAAGTGTGGGTATCTAGTTTCAAATGTAAATACAGCTAGTGTAAATAGCATGTTAGCATCGATTAGCTGGCAGTCATGCTGCGACCAAATATGTCTGATTAGCACATAAGTCAACAACATCAACAAAACTCACCTTTGTGATTTATTTGACTTAATCGTTGCAAATGTATCTGCAGGTTATCCATACATCTCTGTGCCATGTCTGTTTTAGTATCGCCGGTAAAATGTGGAGACACTCTGGCACATTCAATGGGAGTCTGGCGGCAGACACTCTGGCACATTCAATGGGGGTCTGGCGGCAGACACTTTCGCATCTTCGGGCCAGTGGTGCAACTTGAATCCCTCCCTGTTAGTGTTGTTACACCCTCCGACAACACACTGACGAGGCATGATGTCTCCAAGGTTCCAAAAAATAGTCGAAAAAATGGAAAATAACAGAGCTGAGACCCGGTGTTTGTAATGTGAAAATGAAAATGCCGGCTGTATTACCTCGGTGACGTCACGTTCTGACGTCATCGCTAAAAGACCGATAAACAGAAAGGCGTTTAATTCGCCAAAATTAACCCATTTAGAGTTCGGAAATCGGTTAAAAAAATACATGGTCTTTTTTCTGCAACATCAAGGTATATATTGACGCTTACATAGGTTCGGTGATAATGTTCCCCTTTAAGATCATGACGCAGTAAGTGGAATGATGCGGACCCGTTTGTTACTGGATACTTTCCAATACGCTTCTGCTTTGGAAACTTATTATATGCAACTATAATTATTTGATGCTTGTTTATATTGACAAATATGCTGTTTTAAACTGCAATATTGTTCCATTTTGATTATGTAGGTCTTCCGTTTGTGCTTAGCTGCTGTGTAGCCGCTGGGCCCTAACAGCCTAGAGCCTACCATGTTTACCTTCTGTAAGTGACTTGACTTAAATAGAAAAAAAAAGACTAACTCTGTGTGCTCACTGAAGGACGTTTAGATGTTAACTGGCTGTCCAGCTTTGCACAAGTAAACACCTTAAAGGACACGCATGCTGATATCATCCCGTACCTTTGTTTTTTTTTTTATCTTCGTAATCAGGTGATATTCGTATTTTCACAGTCAAATGTAGTAAATATGAAATATGAGTGTCAGACATTAGTGAGGGAGGATACCTTTGGTGGGCACTCCTATCCAGTTTAAGTAGCGTGTCAGCTTCTTGGAGATGTACGTCTTCCCTCTGGCTGGAAGTCCCACCGTCACGATGAGGGTGGGACAGTTGGTCATACAAACTGGGGGGAAAAGACACACATGGAGAGTCTTCACAATGTTATCTTACGTGGAACAAAGAAGAAGAAAAGAAATGCCACATTTATAATTGTATATGTTCATTAATGTGAATTTTATCATGTCGCAAAGTTATGACAAAAGGCAACTTCCTACAAAGGAGTTTTACTGTATATCTTTAAACAAATTTATTTTTGTGTCTAGTGGGACAGCAGAAGTTAAGTCGGAAAAGATGCAGTCGTTTATAAATTATTTAATGTTTCTCTACGGCCCGCTAGCAAATGCGTCACGGACCAATCCAATCTATCCAATCCACTTTATTTATATAGCACATTTAAACAACAATAACGTTTCCAAAGTGCTGCGCAGCCAAGTTAAAAACAATATTAAAAAAAACAATAGTATGCTCAACCAATGACTGAATAAAAACAAAAAATAAATAAATATAAAACCAATATAAAAAAAAACAATATAAAAACAAATATGATTAAAAACAATTTTAAAGGGTAAAATCAATTAAAACAGTAAAATAGAAATCAAAGTGTATAAAAAACACAGAGGACAAAGGACCACACAACTCACGTAGTGTTAAACGCCAAAGAATAAAAGTGGGTCTTAAGACGAGACTTAAAACACTCCACTGTGGAAGCAGTTTGAACATGGAGGGGCAGAGTGTTCCAGAGCTTAGGGCCGACCACAGAGAAGGCCCTGTCTCCCCTGGTCTTGGGCACCACGAGCTGGAACTGGCTCTCGGACCTCAGAGCGTGCGCAGGAATGTAGTAAATTTGGATGAAGTCCGAGCTATATTGTGTTGCCAGTCCATGTAAAGATTTAAAAACAAAAAGCAATGTTTTAAAATCAATTCTAAAATGAACAGGGAGCCAGTGCAAACTCTGAAGAATTGGGGTTATATGCTGGCGTTTCCTTGCCCCTGTTAAAAGTCCTGCTACCGCGTTCTGGACTAACTGCAACCGGGAGAGAGCTTTTGGCTGATGCCAGCATAAAGTGCATTGCAGTAGTCCAGGCCACTTGAAATAAAAGCATGCACGACTTATTCAAAAAGGTTAAAAGATAAAAACGGTTTAACCTTTACTAAAAGACGAAGGTGATAAAAACACGATTTTAAAACGCCATTGACTTGTTTGTCTAGTTTAAAATGGCTGTCTATAGTGACGCCAAGGCTAGTGACTTTGGGACGCAGATCATTTTGCAATGGTCCCAAGTCAGTGAGGGCCGGACCAAAAACTAAAATTTCCGTTTTTTCCTCATTCATTATTAAAAAATTCTGGGCTAACCAAGCCTTGACGTCACATAGACAGTTAAGAAGGGGTGTCAGGGGGCCGTGGCTTTTTGAAATCGGCATATCAATTTGCCAGTCATCTGCATAAAAGTGATAAAACACTCCATGTTTCTTAAAAATATCTCCAAGAGGACCAATGGTTGAGGACCACTGAACTACCAACTCAGTGGTCTTGTGCAGTGGTTCTCAACCTTTTTTCAGTGATGTACCCCCTGTGAAATTTTTTTTAATTCAAGTACCCCCTAATCAGACCAAAGCATTTTTGGTTGAAAAAAAAGAGATAAAGGAGTAAAATACAGCACTATGTCATCAGTTTCTGATTTATTAAATTGTACAACAGTGCTAAATATTGCTCATTTGTAGTGGTCTTTCTTGAACTATTTGGAAAAATATATATAAAAATAACTAAAAACTTGTTGAAAAATAAACAAGTGATTCAATTATAAATAAAGATTTCTACACATAGAAGTAATCATCAACTTAAAGTAGATGATTGTAATAGAGATCCATCTGGATTAACGAACTTAATTCTAAACATTTCTTTACAAAAAAAGAAATCTTTAACATCAATATTTATGGAACATGTCCACAAAAAAAATCAACACTGAATATTGCACTGTTGCATTTCTTTTCACAGTTTATGAACTTACATTCATATTTGGTTGAAGTATTATTCAATAAATATATTTATAAAGGATTTTTGAATTGTTGCTATTTTTGGAATATTTTTGAAAATTCTCACGTACCCTTTGGCATACCTTCAAGTATCCCCAGTGGTTCTCAAATGGGGTACTTTAACTTTACCTAAAGCACATAATATAGTGGGATTAATACAAATTTAGAAGGAATGGATCAATAATTGTCCAAATTGGTGTTTAAACATTCCGGTGACATTTTGACATAATGAGAGCAAAGACCAGGCTCCAATGAAGAAGTTCTCTGAGGGAACATAGAGAGCAGGTTGTGTAACAAAGTTGGCCATTTTTAAAGGGGAACATTATCACCAGACCTATGTAAGCGTCAATATATACCTTGATGGTGCAGAAAAAAGACCATCTATTTTTTTAACCGATTTCCGAACTCTAAATGGGTGAATTTCGGCAAATTAAACGCCTTTCTGTTTATCGCGCTGGAAGCGATGACGTCAGAATGTGACGTCGCCGAGGTAACACACCCACCATTTTCATTTTCACATTACAAACACCGGGTCTCAGCTCTGTTATTTTCCGTTTTTTGACTATTTTTTGGAACCTTGGAGACATCATGCCTCGACGGTGTGTTGTCGGAGGGTGTAACAACACTAACAGGGAGGGATTCAAGTTGCACCACTGGCCCGAAGATGCCAAAGTGTCTGCCGCCAGACCCCCATTGAATGTGCCAGTGTCTCCACATTTGACCGGCGATGCTAAGGCAGACATGGCACAGAGATGTATGGATAACCTGCAGATGCATTTGCAACGATAGTCAACGAAATCACAAAGGTGAGTTTTGTTGATGTTGACTGCCAGCTAATCGATACTAACATGCTACGCTAATCGATGCTAACATGCTATTTACCGGCGGTGCTAAAGCAGACATGGAACAGAGATGTATGGATAACCTGTAGATGCATTTGCAACTATATTACGTTTCCTTCCACCCACATTTAATGCGAAAAAAACACTTACCAATCGACGGATTTAAGTTGCTCCAGTGTCAAAAGATGCGAAAGTCCTGATCGTTTGGTCCGCACATTTTACCGGCAATGCTAACGCAGCTATTCGGCCATGCTATGGCTATGAATAGCGTCAATAGCTATTCGCTCAATAGCTTCAGTTTCTTCTTCAATATTTTCATACTCCAGCCATCTGTTTCAATACATGCGTAATCCGTTGAATCGCTTAAGTCGCTGAAATCCGAGTTTGAATCCGAGTTAATGTCACTATATCTTGCTGTGGTATTCCCATTGTTTGTTTACATTGGCAGCACTGTGTGACGTCACAGGGAGATGGCCAGTGTCTTCGCAGAGAGCCGAAAATAAGGCACTTTAAAGCTTTATTTAGGGATATTCCGAGACCGGTAAAATTTTTAAAAAACTTCAAAAAATACAACACGCCACTGGGAACTGATTTTTATTGTTTTTAACCCTTTTGAAATTGTGATAATGTTCCCCTTTAAAAGTTAGTAACAAAAGCAAAGGTCATTTTAGCTTCATCCTGACATCTCAATATCCCGAGGTGCTTGATAGCCATGTACGAGGGTCCTGTCAGCTTCTTCTCATTTGGGGGAAAAAAAAAAAAAAAGCGGTGCTGGACTCGTGTCAATCGTTTGGCGTGACCTCGCTGCAAAACAGGCAGAAGCTTGACTCAGCAGAAACACGACCACCTGCAGAGAGCTATCCACTCTGGTAGCAGTTGGCGGGAGTGGCGTTAAAGCACACACACACACACACACACACACACACACACACAAACACACACACAAACACAAACACACACACACACACACACGCACACACACGTTAGTACTATGTGCAGCAGGTCACATGAGGGCCAAATGGGCGGTATAGCTCGGTTGGTAACTTGAGGGTTCCAGGTTCGATCCCCACCTCGGCCATCCTAGTCACTGCCGCTGTGTCCTTGGGCAAGACACGTTACCCACCTGCTCCCAGTGCTACCCACACTGGTTTAAATGTAACTTAGATTGGGTTTTCACTATGTAAAGCGCTTTGAGTCGCTAGAGAAAAGCACTATATAAATAATAGTTCACAAAGTAAGTTCCATCACGTCCTGCCTGAAGATGGTTAGAGTTTGAGCGGGACAGGCGAAGAAGAGAAAAGTGATGCTGCACATCCATCTGCTGCATCTTACCGCGTCTCTGGACTATGTGGCCGCTTTTGCCTGGCAACCAGATCTTCCTCAGCGGGTTCTGGGTCAGCTCCCGCGGGGAAGTGTCCGGGAAAAATTCCTCTTTGTCTAACATCCTTTTTTTTACGCTGCCTGACTGTGGTGGACAAGGTTGCTCCCGCAGTGGGGTCTGAGTGGGGCTGCAGTTGGGGGGGGATGTCTCATATCAGCTGAGGAACAGCAGTTGGACGCTACCGTAATGGCAGCAAGAGTGCGCAGCAAGAATCAGGCGGCAAAAACATGCATGAGCCCATGTCCAGTTGAAAGGCTTCTTCTGTCCTACCAAACATCGCCACCTTGTGTGCAACAACAAACTACACATCTCTTTCCAAAGTTCCAACTTCCATTTTTAAATGCATTTTTTTCCCCATTTATAATGAAGTATCAGTAAATAAACAAGCGTATTCATACAAGTACTTGAATACATGTGGTCCGTAAACAACTTATTACTTTTTACAACTACATTCAAACTTGTTTTACCTTTTAATTCAATCAAAATATATGTTTTTCTGTGACAAACTCAAAAATGTTTGTTTGACCAGATTGACTATTTTATTGACGCACATTATTACAATACAAGATATGCTGTTGATTGATTGATTGAAACTTTTTTTAGTAGATTGCACAGTACAGTACAGTACATATTCCGTACAATTGACCACTAAATAGTGGAACGCTCTCCCTGACCACCTGAGGGCACTTCAGACTGTGGATGCTTTTAAAAAAGGCTTAAAAACACATCTTTTAAAAAAAGCCTTTGTATAGAAATGCATTCTGGTTCTACCTATTGGGCAGTTTCTAGTTTTATATTTGATCTATTTTCATTATCTTTATATTATTATTACTATTTTTTTTACACTGTGGCACTTTGAGGTTGTTTGCTCAACGTAAAGTGTTTTTTTTTACAAATAAAATATATTAATATTATTGTTATAGTTTTTGATTGATTGAAACTTTTTAGTAGATTGCACAGTACACTACATATTTCGTACAATTGACCACTAAATGGTAACACCCGAATAAGTTTTTCAACTTGTTTAAAGTAGGGGTCCACGTTAATCAATTCATGGTCAAATTTAAGTTAACGCTCATATTGTCATAACTAGTTCAAAGGCAAACTTAATGAAAAAAAAAAGTAATTTATAGAGCCATTGCTTATTAGAATAATTTACCACTCTATATTTGTCTGATTATTAAATCAGCTTATTTTTATTTTTTTTTTATTTTCAAAGATTGCAAAAGGTATTTAGTGGAATGGCAATGACTAGTTGAGGGAATAACTTTAAACTAAATTAATTTGTGTTATTCCATACCAGTGTTGATTTTTCATGTTGATGGAATTAAATCATTTTTAAACATATTCATACATATAATGATGAACTATACCAGTGGTTCTCAAATGGGGGTACGCGTACCCCTGGGGGTACTTGAAAGTATGCCAAGGGGTACGTGAGATTTTTTATTTTAATATTCTAAAAATAGCAACAATTCAAAAATCCTTTATAAATATATTTATTGAATAATACTTCAAGAAAATATGAATGTGAGTTCATAAACTGTGAAAAGAAATGCAACAATGCAATATTCAGTGTTGACAGCTGGATTTTTTGTGGGCATGTCCCATAAATATTGATGTTAAAGATTTATTTTTTTGTGAAGAAATGTTTAGAATTAAGTTGATGAATCCAGATGGATCTCTATTACAATCCCCAAAGAGAGCACTTTAATTTGATGATTACTTCTATGTGTAGAAATATTTATTTATAATTGAATCACTTGTTTATTTTTCAACAAGTTTTTAGTTATTTTTATATATATTTTTACAAATACTTCAAGAAAGACCACTACAAATTAGCAATATTTTGCACTTATACAATTTAATAAATCAGAAACTGATGACATAGTGCTGTTTTTTACTTCTTTATCTCTTATTTTTCATCCAAAAGTGCTTTGCTCTGATTATGGGGTACTTGAATTAAAAAAATGTTCACAGGGTGTACATCACTGAAAAAAGGTTGAGAACCACTGAACTATACTATGAACTCATGTACAGTCTTGTAGTTTAATTGTTGTGTTTTGCAATGTTTTAATTTCATTTGTATCATGTAATGTAAGACTAGCTGACTGCTAATGGGGTTTCAAATAAACATATTTATTTATGCACAAAAGCAAACGGGAAGGCATTACCGTAAAACCAGGGGTAGTGAGCGAGAGACGCAAGAGAAAAATAACACACTCCTGCCATGCACGGCGCGTGTACAGCGCGTGCAGCAGTGACCTCAGCCAATCAGAGAGCAGACCGGAAGCCCGACAGCCAATGAGAGAAGTCGCTTAGCACAACAACAGAACGTGCTGCGCTGCTTTTACAATAACATCTGGTGGTGGCAGAAGTCATCGTTTTTATACTTTTCACCTCACAATCAGTCCTAAACTGCACTTAATTCTCCTTGCACAGTGTCAATATATGATCAAAGAACATTATGAAATATGAAGGAAACGATAGGTTGCCGTATTGAACACAAATACAAATATAATATTTAAAATCAAAATAAGTACTTCGGGGATTACCAAGCATTATTGTTTGACTTCGAAGAATTTAAAGACAACAAATATCTATCTAAATGCTTATTTGAGCAGACTAAAAAAATAAATAAAAAATCACATGTAATGACAAAAAGTGACCAGCAGAGGGAGCCGTGGGACCATGCGGTGAAAGCGCCGAACGATAAATCATCTGCACGACTACCAATGTTCAAGGTAACCAGGTTTCAAGGTTGAGACAAGCAATAGATGGAAAAAAACAACTGCATAAATAAAAAAATATATATATTTGTTCCATGTCACTAGCACAGATTTAATATAAAATTGTTTCAAAGATACAAACACAGACGTTTATGGGTATGAGATGTTTGTCAGCGCTAATGCTTGCACAGACTGTCAATCCTGTAAATCAGGCGTGTCAAACTCAAATACAGAGTGGGCCACAATTTTAAACTGAACAAAGCCGCGGGCCAAGGTAGAACAAATTAACCTTTTAATAGGGACCCAAACAAGTTTTGCATTGAATATTAAACGAGCAAGGCTTGTATAACTTTATAGTGACATGCAAAATCGATTTTCAAATATTGTAGCATCCCGGAAGAGTTAGTGCTGCAAGGGGTTCTGGGTATTTGTTCTGTTGTGATTATGTTGGGTTACGGTGCAGATGTTCTCCCTAAATTTGGTTGTCATTATTGATTGGTGTGGGTTCACACTGTGTCGCATATTTGTAACAGTGTTAAAGTTGTTTATACGGCCACCCTCGGTGTGACCTGTACGGCGGTTGACCAAGTATGCAATGCATTCACTTGTTTGTGTGTAAAGTCCGCATATAGTATGTGACTGGACCGACACAATGTTTGTATGGAGAAAAAGCGGACGGGACGACAGGTTGTAGAGGACGATGAATGCAGTGCCTTTAAGACACGTCCCCAATGATGTTGTTTGGGTGGAAATCGAGAGAAATTCGGGAGAATGGTTGCCCTGGGTGATTTTCGGCAAGGGCACTGAAATTCGGGAGTCTCCCGGGAAAATCTGGAGGGTTGGTAAGTATGAGTATTAGCGGTGAATGCGGTGTTATAATACCGGCGGGCCAGCTCTAATGTTAATTTGATATTGCCTCAAGGGCCAAATTAAATTACACGGTGGGCCAAATTTGGCCCGCGGGCCAGAGTTTGACACCCATGCTGTAAATTCATTAGGTGTGATTTATAGCGAATAAAGCAACATTTTTAATTGTGTTTTGGTGCACGCCTTATGTTTAGTAAATAAGATGGCTTTAAAGACCTACTGAAAGCCACTACTACCGACCACACAGTCTGATAGTTTATATATCAACGATGAAATATTAACATTGCAACACATGCCAATACGGCCTTTTTAGTTTACTAAATTACAATTTTAAATTTCCCACAGAGTTTCTTGTTGAAAACGTCGCGGAATGATGACGCGTGCGCGTGACGTCACGGACTGTCAGGAAATATTAGCGCAGCACCACTTGCGGCTAAAAGTCGTCTCTTTTCATCGCTTAATTAAACAGTATTCGGGACATCTTTGCTGCTGAACCATTATTAATTTGTTCAATTAATAATGGCGAAGTCAAAGTAGAGCGATGGAGTTGAGAAGCTTTAGCCTTTAGCCACACAAACACACGGTGATTCCTTGTTTAAAATTCCCGGAGGTGAAGCTTTACTATGGATCAGAGCGGTAAAGCGAACATGGATCCCAACCACTTGTCAACCGTCAGGTTTTGGTGAGAAAATTGTGTTCAAAAGTCGCTTTTTACCCGAGATTTGTGGAGTTTGCGCCGTCCTTGTATCTGCCGTGACTTCCATCAGACACTGGCCTCAAGACACGCGTGGACACACCCCTCCGACTATCAGGTACTATTTAATCTCACTAAAACACTAGCAACACAACAGAAAGATAAGGGATTTCCCAGAATTATCCCTGTAAATGTGTCTAAAAACATCTGAATCCGTCCCAATGCAATCGCCTTTTTTTCCCCCTAGTCCTTCGCTATCAATATCATCATCCACGAATCTTTCATCCTCCCTCAAATTAATGGGGAAATTATTGTTTTCTCGGTCCGAATAGCTCTTGCTGCTGGAGGCTCCCATTATAAACAATGTGAGGACGAGAGGAGCCCTCACCCTTGTGACGTCATCGTCTGCTACTTCCCGTACAGGCAAAGCTTTTTTATCAGCACCAAAAGTTGCAAATTTTATCGTCGATGTTCTCTTCTACTAAATCCTTTCAGCAAATATATGGCAATATAGCGAAATGATCAAGTATGACACATAGAATGGACCTGCTATCCCCGTTTAAATAAGAAAATGTCATTTCAGGAGGCCTTTAAAAGGGAACATTATCACCAAACCTATGCAAGCGTCAATATATACCTTGATGTTGCAGAAAAAAGACCAAGTATTTTTTTAACCGATTTCCGAACTCTAAATGGGTGAATTTTGGCAAATTAAACACCTTTCTGTTTATCGGTCTTTTAGCGATGACGTCAGAACGTGACGTCACCGAGGTAACACACCCGCCATTTTCATTTTCACATTACAAACACCGGGTCTCAGCTCTGTTATTTTCCATTTTTTCGACTATTTTTTGGAACCTTGGAGACATCATGCCTCGTCGGTGTGTTGTCGGAGGGTGTAACAACACTAACAGGGAGGGATTCAAGTTGCACCACTGGCAAGAAATCTGCCGCCAGACCCCCATTGAATGTACCAGAGTGTCTTCACATTTTACCGGCGATGCTAAGACAGACATGGCACAGAGATGTGTGGATAACCTGCAGATGCATTTGCAATGATTAAGTCAACTAAATCACAAAGGTGAGTTTTGTTGATGTTGTTGACTTGTGTGCCAATCAGACATATTTGGTCACGGCATGACTGCTAGTTAATCGATGCTAACATGCTACGCTAATCGATGCTAACATGCTATTTACGCTAGCTGTATGTACATTTGAAACTAGATACCCACATTTAATGCGAAACAAACACTTATCAATCGACGGATTTAAGTTGCTCCAGTGTCACAAGATGCGAAAGTCCTGGTCGTTTGGTCCGCACATTTTACCGGCGATGCTAATAAGGCAGCCATCCTATGGGCCACTTCATTAGGTACACTCATGCTATGGCCGAATAGCGTCAATAGCTATTCGCTCAATACCATCAATTTCTTCTTCAATTTTGTTTTCGGTATCTGCCTCCATACTCCGACCATCTGTTTCAATACATGCGTAATCTGTTGAATCGCTTAAGCCGCTGAAATCCGAGTCTGAATCCGAGCTAATGTCGCTCTATCTTGCTGTGCTAACCGCCATGTTGTTTGTATTCGCAGCACTGTATGACGTCACAGGGAAATGGACAGTCACATCGCAAATAGCGAAAATCAAGAACTTTAAAGCTTTTTTTTTAGGGGTATTCCGGGAGGTGTAAAATTTTGAAAAAAACTTCGAAAAATAAAACAAGCCACTGGGAACTGACTTTTATTGTTTTTAACCCTTTTGAAATTGTGATAATGTTCCCCTTTAAATCAGAACTGTACTTTTCTGGAATTGTACCTATCATTCACAATCCCTATCTTTTTTTATGCCTTCTAAAATACAGCAAGTACGAGGTGGCTAACCATGCAACTGGTGGGGTCTAATCTGCCCATAAAGACCTCTAAAAAAAACCATCCTAAAACCGCCAACAATACTGCATTTACATCTCGTGACCTGAATATTAACCAAGTATTAGAAACATTGTTATTATAAGCACCAAGGCATACAAACAATTTTTAGTGGCGCCATGGTCACAGAGAGCTGACTAGCTTGTGCAGCTATTGAAATACTGAGCAGCTGCATCCCCTCTGTGTTGGTAAAAGTTAATTCTACATTATAGACCATGCCTCGGACCTGGACAGTAGAAGGTTGTGGCCGTAAACCGAAAAGTTTGTCAACGTTGACATTCAATTAAGACCCGGAGATCCTGACATTTTAATGTGTAATGGGAATGTGATTCTATGTGTAACTTTGCTGCCTCTTAGCCAAGACTCCCTTGGAGAAGAGGTTCTTAATCTCAATGGGATTTTTTTCTGGTTAAATAAATATAAGAAAGACACAAAAAGAAGCTTGTTTGTGTCACTTTTTTATTTTACCTGAAGCTGGATTATGATTAATTCTTAATCTAAAAAAGGGAGATAAATATCCCATCAGTCGGCATCCCATTGAGAGCAGACATTGTAGAGTAAGTGATCGGTAGTTTGTATTTCTTGTTTAGCACTTAGCAATAGTGCTACTTGCTGAATGTGCATATCACTCAGCTTCTAAAACATAGAGAGATAGATAGATAGATAGATAGATAGATAGATAGATAGATAGATAGATAGATAGATCATTTTCCTTCAGGAAAATTAACATGTAGCACATCCTCCTTATATTCAGGCTCAAAAACGGTTCTGGATCAGCATTTGTTCGAAAGAAGTCGTCGTTCATGAAGTCTGTCATGATTGTTGTTGACGGAAATAGCAAAGACTGTAATCTGTCTCAAATGAACGCACTGTGGTATGTTTAAAATTACCAAAATATATTAATATTCAATTGTATGATTACGGTATGCCTGTTACATTACTTAATTCCTTGAAATTTGTTGTTTTTTTTAAGAGCGCTTTCTAGGCGAAATAGAGCGAATCACATTGGCTACATTGTTAGCTGACTTTTGCTAGCATTTATTTACGAGTTAGAACGCATAAAAAAATAAAAACGTGTGCTTGTCTTACATATGGATTGTGAATGACATACATTTAAAAAAGGTGCAGTCTCCCTTTAAATGATTGAAAACATCCCAGGGGTGGATCCCGATTTTTTGAGGTGGTGTACAACCATTAAAAAAAACAAATCACAAAGGAATGCACCATCTCCAAGTTAATTACAAGGACTTTTCATAAATCATACAGAAGACCGTGGGTGTGTTTAGAAGGACTGGACACTTTCCAACCAACTATGTTGATGGACATGTCCTTGTTTTTTGACAGTCCGTTAAAGCTGTTCTTAGCAGGAGCAACACTATTTGACACTGTCCATTTTTCACTGACACCTACCAAACTTGAAAAAATATAAATAATTATTACATTAAATAAGTACCACCTCTATCAAACAAAGGCCACTTTGGTATATTTTTAATATAGTTTAAAGGCTTTAAAAATGCATACAGTTTCTTCTCGTTGCATTGTGTCTTCTTCCCATTTTTGCCGGGTTCTTTTTGTTTAATTTCTTGTTAGCTTCTTTGTCAGAAGACAAGTCAAAGCCAAAGTTCTCTTTATTGTCGATTTTTCAACATGTGCTAGACATACAGGAACATCCAAAACAGATTTGTCTGTGAACCATGGTGTGAGCTAACTATAAAATGAATGAAAACACTTTTGTAACTTTGAATGGTAATGCATACAAAAACATAAACAACGTATGTGCGTTCAGAGTGAAGTACTTCAATTATGAGTGTGTAGTATTTATTTATGGCAATAAAACTAGCAAATATGTCATCTGTATTCAAAGTGAAGATGGAAAGTACAGCTCCAAATTTCGATAATAAAGATGAATAAATATAAAAAAGTTATTTTCTCCGGTCAAGTCTTGTTTTCTATTACTTCAGGTTATCAGGACATACTTGGGCAAAAAAAAAAAGTAAAATATTGATATTTTTTACAATTATGGAAGAAAAGTAGTTGACATTTGGGCAATAACAATAACAACAACACTTGCTTATCTTGCACTAACCAGTTAGGGTGAGCAAGGTGCATTCACAATCTCCTGGATTTATGAGCGTCAAACATTACAAAACAAAGTAGACGTTTTTCACACATTTTCTATGTTCTGTATTGCTGCTGGGAGAATGATAGTTTGTTGTAGATTTTTTTTTTTTATGTACTACTTAGTTATCATTTAATGTACATCATTGAAGTATTTACATTATTAGTCTGTTCAACCTTTTCATTTATTTGAGTAGTAGTTCGGGCACTGTTTTAAAAGTACCAATTTGGTACTAGTATGGGGTAAAGTGTAGAGCAGGGGTCTGCCACTCGGGGGGGCCGTGAAAGTAGTGGTATGTTTCCCACAAATGTAAATGTCTTAAATACATAGACATTGAGCCCAAAACACTGTCCTATAGTTGAATCTGAATAAATACTAACATAAACCATTGTTATATACTCTACATCAGGGGTCATAAACGCGGTGCCCGCGGGCACCAGGTAGCCCATAAGGACCAGATGAGTCGCCCGCTGGCCTGTTCTAAAAATAGCTCAAATAGCAGCACTTACCAGTGAGCTGCCTCTACTTTTTAAATTTTATTTATTTACTAGCAAGCAGTTCTGGCTTTGCTCGACATGTTTAATTCTAAGAGAGACAAAACACAAATAGAATTTGAAAATCCAAGAAAATATTTTAAAGACTTGGTCTTCACTTGTTTATATAAATTCATTTTTTTTTTTTTTTCTTTGCTTCTTATAACTTTCACAAAGACAATTTTACAGAAAAAATAGAACCTTAAAAATGATTTTAGGATTTTTAAACCTTTTAACTTCCTTCCTCTTCTTTCCTGACAATGTAAATCAACGTTCAAGTTTTTTTTTTTTGTAAAGAATAATAAATACATTTTAATTTAATTCTTTATTTTAGCTTCTGTTTTTTCGACGAAGAATATTTGTGAAATATGTCTGCAAACTTATGATTAAAATTCAAAAAAATTATTCTGGCAAATCTAGGAAATCTGTAGAATCAAATTTAAATCTTATTTCAAAGTCTTTTGAATTTCTTTTCAAATTTTTGTTCTGGAAAATCTAGAAGAAATAATGATTTGTCTTGTTAGAAATATAACTTGGTCCAATTTGTTATATATTCTAACAAAGTGCAGATTGAATTTTAACCTATTTAATCAAAATTCTAAAATTAATCTTAATCAGGAAAATTACTAATGATGTTCTATAAATTATTTTTTTATTTTTTTCAAAAAGATTCAAATTAGTTAGTTTTTCTATTAATTTTTTTCGGTTGAATTTTGAATTTTAAAGAGTCGAATTTGAAGATAAACTATGTTTCAAAATTTTATTTTAATTTTTTTCATGTTTTCTCTTCTTTTAAACCGTTCAATTAAGTGCTTTTTTCATCATTTATTCTCAACAAAATACCTTCCGTAAAAGGAAAAAAATGTACGACGGAATGACAGACAGAAATACCAATTATATATATTATATATATATATATATATATATATATATATATATATATATATATATATATATATATATATATATATAAAGGTAAATTGAGCAAATTGGCTATTTCTAGCAATCTATTTAAGTGTGTATCAAACTGGTAGCCCTTCGCATTAATCAGTACCCAAGAAGTAGCTCTTGGTTTCAAAAAGGTTGGTGACCCCTGCTCTACATGTTAGCATTTACGCTAGCTAGTGATTAGCATTGTAGTTGGCAGCTAACAATTAATTCTCTCGTAGCCTGCTAAAGATATGCACTCTAGTTGCCTGCTTGCGATTAACGCTCTAGTTACCTGCTAGCGATTAGCGCTGTAGTTACCTGCTAGCGATTATCGCTCCAGTTGTCTGTTGGTGTTTAGCGTTCATGATGTCTGCTAGCGATTAGCGTTCACATTGTCAGCTAGCAATTAGCGCTCTAGTTGCCAGCTAAAAAATAACGCTCTAGTATCCAGCTAATGATTATCGCTCCAGTTGACAGCTAGCGATGGGCGCGCTAGTTGCCAGCTAATAATTATCGCTCCAGTTGTCAGCTAGCAACTAACCTGCTAGTTGCCAGCTGGTGATTAAAGCACTATTTGCCAGCTATCTATTAGCGGCACAGTACTGGTATTATTTGAATAAGATTAGTACTGCACAACAACAACAACAACTAGGTACCTTTAGGACCAGTTAAATGCAAAACACAATCATAATTTCATACAAAATATATAAGTAGGGTGTCCCCGCTCCTTCTTTCCATCAGTGTGGGGGTCCTTGGCATACAAAACGTCAAAGACCCCTGGTGTAAACCAGGGCCCGCAAACTTTTTGACTCGGGGGCCGGGCTGTAAAATGATATATGTATATATATATATATATATATATATATATATATATCTATATATATATATATATATATATATATATATAGATATATATATATATATATATATATATATATATATACATATAACATATAATATATATATACAAATAAAACTGCATTTTCCCATCTATAACGTGATGATGTCACATTTTTAGACAATGTGATTTGCCTGAGCAGCTAGGAGACACCGAGAGTAACAAGTGGTAGAAAATGGATTAGAAAGGGCAGATTTAAACAAATAATAATGAAAAATTATTTTATTTTTATAAACTTTGGACTTCCCGTGGGCCGTATCCGGCACGTGGGCCGTAGTTTGGGGACCCCTGGTGTAAACAATACCCACCCCTATTAGCGAGGTCAACCTGATATTTCATGGTTTGGCAGTTTTCTATTCTTGCATTTCAACTATCTTATTGTTGCCCATTGCCGCTTTTTGTTTTGCATTTTGCACTGTTGGCCTTTTTTTGCACGGTGGCCACTGAGCGCCACACCTGTTTTGTTGTCGCGACGCCCAATGACAATAACAGCTACTCTTTTGTGAAATGCAACAAAATGAGCACCTGGAGAGCAGCAAAGCGTGAAAAAACATGTGATAAATTTGTTTTGTTTTTTTAAAAAGCGTGTCGTCATGTCTGTGATTGTGTTGACCATATTTGGTTGTCTATTAAAAGGTTTATTGGAAGAGGGGCCTTTTTTTTTCTGAGGTGCATCGCAATGCTCGTTGTCCACTTCCTGTCCCTCGCTTTTAACTCGTACCGTTTGGGGAATAAATATACCGTCACACCCCGAGCTGGTACTAGCTAGTAGCATATTGGAGACGACGACGACAACAACCACAACAAGGCAGGGACGTCCACTATTAGTGTTTTATGAGCACACAACCAGGAAACCGCACCACTGCCGCCTACAAATCAATTAAACACAATAACACAACACCCTTGCAGACACACACACACACACACACCAGCCCCGCTTGCAGCATAAAAAGAGATTCAGAGCGAGAGGGTGAACTTTCCCCTAGATCTTGCTCTACTCATCGAGCAAGGGAGGGGCGGCGGCGGCGGCGGCGAAGGGAACATCCTGATTTATTTGTTGTGATTATTCACAGAAGCAGTGATACACAACAGGAGAAGCAAACAGAACACTTTAGGCAGGAATACAAGATGGATGTTGGAAGATGACTGCAGTTGACACACACACACACACACACACCAACATGTTGCACACACCCCTCCTTAATTTAGCACATGTGTCAGGATGCTTCGACAGCCTGCCTGCACATATGAAACCTGCAAGGGCCACAGGACCTGATTAAGGTGAACACAAACACACACTGTTAAAAAAAAAAAATCACATGACTTTATACAAAAAAAAACAGCCCTCGCAGGGAACATAAATTACATAATAGCCCATTTGTGTTATGACGGAGTCACTGGAATTTATAGGACACAGTATGAGAGCACAGACAGTTTTAATAAGGCAACTTCCACTGCAACAACACATTTTCGCATTAACACACTAACAGGACCAGATAGACAAGAATTACAAGTGTTTATCCTTTGGATGCACGTTTTATTCAGTCTGTTCATTGCTGATAAAATGCCACAAATGCCAAAAACATGCATACTATCTCCTGGGTTCTGTTCAGTTTCGGTTTATTTCGAACATGCATACAACACAACGTAAGTCGTCACATATTTGCAGTTGTTTCATAACAGCACGTCCGAAATGGAATAGGAAGAAGCTGTGTTGATTTAATCCTACCCCTTTTCATAGCATAGCAGTTTTATCCTATTTCCTTGTTCTCTGTAACATACTGGTGAACAAATTAAGAATAAATAAATAATATACCATAGTAAGTAAACAAATAAATACAAAACTAATCTTTACTCTCTGGTGTACCAAACGTTAGCTGGGATAGGCTCCAGCTCAATAGGACAAGGGCTCTAGAAAATGGACGGAGGACTATTATCTTTATTTGATATTTTAGATGATTTTATCAGTAGATTTTTTTCTATATATTTTCATTAACTGACATCTTTGAAAGTGTTTGACCTTCCGTGGAATGTTTTTAAAGCAAAAACGTACAAATAAAAATGCCACAAATCTCGTAAAGACAAGCTGTGAAGTTAATAATTATGGGCATAACCAGGAAGTATGGTGATCATGCTTCATTCAATATATTTGGGAACTTTAAATAAGTGATTGATTGATTGAGACTTTTAATAGTACATTGCACAGTACAGTACATGTTCTGTACAATTGACTACTAAATGGTAACACCCCAATAACTTTTTCAACACGCGGTCCACATTAATCAATTCATGGTAAAAAAAAAATCTGTTGTTGAGTGAAGTTTGAGTTTATTTTCGAGCATGCATGCATACAACATGATGCCTCACAATTTCCAGTTTCTTTATTCAACATGTTCGAAAAGGAGTAGCAAGAAGCAGAGCTTATTTAATCCTACCCCTGTTTTCTTTCCATAGCAGTTGCTAAAACTTTTTGTTCACTTCCTGTTCTAAATGTATTCACAATACACTCCATAAGTCAGGAACTGGGCAATTATTTTACTTGGGGGGCCAGATTTAGATATCTGGGGTCCGCTTGATGTACTTTTACAAACATTAATACAAAACCTCATAATAATGTTTGAAAGCTAAAAAAGTTATGACGCAGCGCCTTGAAAAACGGAGTGGAATTTGACATTTTTTTTTACTGAATGAGACACCCAGAATGTACATGAAAATAAAGAATGTGGGATTTACAATATTAACTATGAATGATAAAACACTGAATATTGACAACATATTTTACAATCAACCGAAACACAACCAAAATGCAACAAACAGTGAAAAATGAACGCGAAGAGTACCAAAAAAACCCACCTAAAATCTGAGATATCTCATAGTGACCAAAGTAACTAATTAGATCAGTGGTTCTCAACCTTTCTTCAGTGATGTGAACATTTTTTTAATTCAAGTACCCCTAATCAGATCAAAGCATTTCTTTGTAGTGGTCTTTCTTGGACTATTTGGAAAAAAATATATAAATATAACTAAAAATGTGTTAAAAAAATAAACAAGTGATTCAATTGTACATAAAGATTTCTACATATAGAAGTAATCCTCAATTTAAAATGCCCTCTTTGGGGATTGTAATAGAGATCCATCGGGATTCTTGAAACTTAATTCTAAACATTTCTTCACAAAAAAATACATCTTTAACATCAATATTTATGGAACATGTCCACAAAAAATCTAGCTGTCGACACTGAATATTGCATTGTTACAGTTTATGAACTTACATTCATATTTTGTAGAAGTATTATTCAATAAATATATTTATAAAGGATTTTTGAATTGTTGCTATTTTTAGAATATTTAAAAAAAAATCTCACGTACCCCTTGGCATACCTTCAAGTACCCCCAGGGGTATGCGTACCCCCATTTGAGAACCACTGAATTAGATGACCATAGTAACTAATTAGATGAGCATAGAGAGGTTGATTGGCAACACTATATTGGCCCTAGAGTGTAAAAGTTGTCTTTCTCTCTGTGTTGGCCCTGTGATGAGGCGGCGACTTGTCCAGGGTGTACTAAAACACAAAATATGTCACATTTTCCCCCAAAAATATTTTAAAGTGGAAAATTTAACGTGACGTAATTGGACCCTTAAATAGGTCAATAATTCATAATGACATGGATTTTGATTCATTATTATTTTTTAAAGAAAGAAACAAACTGCATGGCAGCTTTGTGTTATTAGAGTAAACATTGCAACATTTTCTTGTTACATTTCACCTGTTTGCTCCTTTATATCACTTTTTACGTTTTAAAAAAATTTCAATCGTATTTTTAAAATGTGCCGTGGGGCCGTTAAAAAATTACCTGCGGGCCGCACTTTGGACACCACTGGCTTAATTCATTGTTGTGTTATTGTGCGGATGTTCTCTCGAAATATGTTTGGCGCATATTTGTAACAGTGTTAAAGTTGTTTATACGGCCACCCTCAGTGTGACCTGTATGGCAGTTGATCAAGTATGTCTTGATTGGTGGACAATTCACTACCTCGCTCTCTGTTTGACTGTGGCAGCATGCGCGCACTAGGGTTGGGTATAGAGTATGGAGTACCGAGTATCGATTGGAACTGGGACTAACTTTCCGATTCTCCCGGTATCGTTCAAAAGTTAAAATTCCGATTCCTAGTTTCGATACCCAGTCCGCTGACCGGGAAAAAAAATGTCCGCCGACCCGGAAGAAGAAGCCGCTGAACACCAACGAAGAAGCGCCCACCGCCGGAAGTGTTAGGATAGCCGAGCTTATGTAGCCGAGCGAGTCAGTCAAGCATGGATAGCGGTCGTCGGCGGTTGAAAGTGTGGCTTTATTTTACAAAAAAAAATGAAATATCGGCCAAATGCAACACGTGTGACAGGACTGTTTCGTGCTTAGGAGGGTGCACGTCGAACATGATGAAGCACCTCAGAGTTCATTGAGTACAAATAAATGTGTGTCCCGTCTTCGACGCGCTGCGCCGACCGTCCTCCTCTGCCTCTTCCTCTGGCTCTAGCTCCGACGCCCAGCCTGGCACCTCGGTGACTGCACTGCAGTCCCAATCCGGTAAGTAAAACAATATATATGCAATAAATATTGTGTTTTGCGCCAACGTTGAGGCAGCTAACAAATTATCCCGCGTATTTTTTCATAGACAATTTACAACCTGCTAGCCAGGTTCTGCGATGTGCTCAGCGTACTCCTTTCACCGTAGCGGCAATGGGTAAGATGTCGGTGCCACAGACGGAAGAGTTTTTTTTGACCCTGCCTTTTTATTTTATGTATTTACTTTTCTTTTTTTTTTAAAGAAAGAATCGGAATCGAGAAACGTTAGGAATCGGAATCGAAACAAAGAATCTGAATCGTTCGAATTCAAACGATACCCAACCCTAGCGCACACCTTCACAATTTGTTTTGGTTTTAACCCCTCTTAATTCTGTACGTACATCGAAAATACAAGCAACCTTTACACAACACGCCGGACATTTGAGGCATTTAAGAAACCCCGCCCGGACACCCCGGACAGTCCCGTAAAAGAAGACGTGTAGTTAGTCTATATATAGTAAAGGTCTTAGGGTGTATGTGTGTACATCCATCTATTTCCTACCGCTTTGTCCCTTTTGGGGTCGGGGGGGCGGGGGGAGGCTGGTGCTAATATCAGCTGCATTTCGGGCGGAAGGCAGCGTACACCCTGGACAAGTTGACACCTCGTACATCCATCCGTTTTTACCGCTTATTCCCTTTGGGGTCGTACAAATGTTTTCAAATACATTTTTCAAGTTGCATACAAAGTTGACTGTACTTTTACAAACA
>NC_084612.1:70085927-70123427 GCF_033978795.1 Nerophis ophidion
GTTCCTGAGCCCATGTGGTGATATCCTTTAGAGATTGATGTTGGTTTTTGATACAGTGCCGTCTAAGGGATCGAAGATCACGGTCATTCAATGTTGGTTTCCGGCCATGCCGCTTACGTGGAGAGATTTCTCCAGATTCTCTGAACCTTTTGATGATATTATGGACCATGGATGTTGAAATCCCTAAATTTCTTGCAATTGCACTTTGAGAAACGTTGTTCTTAAACTGTTTGACTATTTGCTCACGCAGTTGTGGACAAAGGGGTGTACCTCGCCCCATCCTTTCTTGTGAAAGACTGAGCATTTTTGGGGAAGCTGTTTTTATACCCAATCATGGCACCCACCCGTTCCCAATTAGCCTGCACACTTGTGGGATGTTCCAAATAAGTGTTTGATGAGCATTCCTCAACTTTATCCGTATTTATTGCCACCTTTCCCAAATTCTTTGTCAGTTCTAAAGTTAATGATTATTTGTAAAAAAAAAATAAATGTTTATGGGTTTGAACATCAAATATGTTGTCTTTGTAGCATATTCAACTGAATATGAGTTGAAAATGATTTGCAAATCATTGTATTCCGTTTATATTTACATTTAACACAATTTCACAACTCATATGGACACGGCGTTTGTATTATTGTGGTGTACAATAGCACATAATCATACTGAGAGGTGGTTTTAATATATGACAGGTTATTTAGCTGCATGAAAGGGAACAAATATTAAGACAAATCTCAGTATGATGTGAGATTTCATAACATGAACAGCCTCAACCAGTGCTTACTTGCTCCCTTTTAAAGTACGCCAACATGTCAGCTATCCCTGCAGCGCACGCTCCAGTACGTGCTCGTCCTGTACAGGAAAAGGCATGGTGACCCGCAGTGTCCGGTCCTCCTCCATGGTGCGCTGGATAGTCTGGTAGGCGTTGTCGTTTCCGCACCAGCAGCGACGAGCCACCTGCCGCACACACGGGTATGAGCGTCACACGGAAGTAAACCCTCCCTCGATTCTTCTCCGTCCTCTCACCCCGTTGGAGACGTCCCAGTTGAGCATGAGCGAGGCGCGCTTTGCCGCCTCCTCGGAGCCGTCCAATAGCAGGCCGAACCCTCCATTCATTACCTCGCCCCTGCGGGCGGACGGTGTTAATAACGGCGGCGTGTCAGACGGTGAAGAACATGGGCACCGGCCAGGCCTTACCAGCCAACGCCTCCGCCGTTGTGCAGGGCGACCCAGGTGGCGCCCCTGAACGCATCGCCGACAAAGTTCTGAACTGCCATGTCTGTAAGACATCAATATATAACATTGTGAATTTTCATGTTACTCTAGTAGTGGATAAATCCATCCATTTCCTACCGCTTGTCCCTCTCGGGGTCACTGAAGGAAATAATCACTATTAATTTATGTAATGAATAATTCACTATTATTCCTTTAGTTATTTATTTTTTTGTACATGTGTAGTGAATGATGCCAACAGAGTGTTGGAAAATGTTTTATATATGTTTTTACAATGACAATCTAATCCATTCATCCCATCCATTTTCTACCGCTTGTCCCTTTTGGTGTCGCTGGAGCCTATCCAGTGTTTTTTAATTATTTTCTGTTACCCCCCTTCACCCCGCTAGGAAGAAGAAAATATTTTACACCCCGACCCCCCCGCCGTAACAATAAATAGCAGGGGTGTGAAAATTGTCTTTCTGAAAGCTATAAGAAGCAAAGTAAAAAAATAAATGAATTTATTTAAACAAATGAAGACCAAGTCTTTAAAATATTTTCTTGGATTTTCAAATTCTATTTGAGTTTTGTCTCTCTTGGAATTAAAAATGTCGAGCCAAGCGAGACCAGCTTGCTAGTAAATAAATACAATTAAAAAAATAGAGGCAGCGCACTGGTAAGTGCTGCTATTTGAGCTATTTTTAGAACAGGCCAGCGGGCGACTCATCTGGTCCTTACGGGCTACCTGGTGCGCGTTGGTGACTCCTGTCCTACAGAAACCGAATTAAAACAAAGAGTATGTTTTTTCCCCTCATCATTTCGGCATGGCGTAGGGTTGCAGGTTCGCTTCCCACCTTTTGACATCAAAGTCGCTGCCGTTGTGTCCTTGGGCAGGACACGTCACCCTTTTCCCCCGGTGCCGCTCACATTGGTGAATGCATGATGAATGAATGATTGGTGGTGGTCGGAGGGGCCGTAGGCGCAAACTGGCAGCCACGCTTCCGTCAGTCTACCCCAGGGCAGCTGTGGCTACTGATGTAGCTTACCACCACCAGGTGTGAATGAATGATGGGTTCCCACTTTTCTGTGAGCGCTTTGAGTATCTAACAATAGAAAAGCGCAGTATAAATCTAATCCATTATTATTATTATCATTATTATTATTATTTTCATATATTTTTGAAAAAGCTCCAGAGAGCCACTAGGGCGGCGCTAAAGAGCCGCATGCGGCTCGCCGACCCCTGGATTAGATGAAAAATATGTGTACCCCGCTTTCCGCCCGATTGTAGCTGAGATAGGCGCAGCGCCCCCCGCCACCCCAAAAGGGAATAAGCGGTAGAAATGGATGGATGGATGTGCGTACCTGCACAGAAGGCAGAACCATCATACACATTGGAAGTCTCTCTGAAGGGGCTGTCGGTACCACTAACATCGTGGTGGTCCCTGCTGATGACCACAGGGCCCTGAGACACACACACACACACACACACACACACACACACACACACACACACACACACACACACACACACACACACACACACACACACACACACACACACACACACACAAAAAAAGGGGTTAATGATGTTTGCAGCATGTGTGCTAATGAAAGAGGAGTTCTGTGTTTCTTACTGAAACTCTTCCATCCGCAACAGCTTGGTTGATGGCCAAAGCAATGGCGACTCTTCCTTTCTGGTCCGAGTAGAGAATTCTGGACTGTGATCCCACAACCTGCGCGCATAAACAAAAACCAGCTTGCTCATCATCATCATCCCAGCAGACTTGTGAACCACATGTTAAGCAGGAGATTTCCACCATTTTGTGCTTTGCAGCCTCCCTGATCCAGAGGATGTTGTCGTCATACTGCTGCCTGATTCGATCCGTCACGTTGGCGCCGATGTCCTCCAGGACCAAGGCGGCGAGGTTGTCGGTCACCACCAGATCCTGGGGGTCGCCGGATGTGCACACCCAGCGAAACGGACCGAAGCCCAAAGAGAAAATGTCCCTGCATTGAAGAAAATGTATCGTTCTTATGAAACAAAATCCTGAAATATTTTTGTAACAACTGAAATAAATGATAATAAAACACGTATGATATGAGTTGGCTTGTATTTCTTTTCTTATTACATATACATGTCAAAGGCAGTTCTAGCTTCAATGGAACCCTGTGGCAAACTCCCCTCCCCCAAAAAATGTAGGGTGGGGGGGCTTAAAATTTTTGGCCCACATGCTTTGTAAAGCTGCACTGCATCGGCTTCATCTGTTCACAACTGATTACTTCATGTAAGACTGGGGTGTCCAAACTTTTTCCCCTGAGGGCCGCACACTGAAAAATCAGAGCAAGCGGGGGCCATTTTCATAATTTTTATTTTAAAAAAACAATAAAATATATGTATAAAAAATATACATTTAGGCCTCCACTCAGTTATGATCCCGGGGACCCCGAAGGGTTTTGGTCGGTCCAGAAAAATATTAAAAATGTGTCATTATTCAGTATTATAATTTTTATTATTATGCAAGTTTTAAATCTCTAGATCAACATTAGAAAAAAAAAATGGAAAAAACACAAAATATGCCACCACATGCTTTGTAAAGCTGCACTGCATCGGCTTCATCTGTTCACAACTGATTACTTCATGTAAGACAGGGGTGTCCAAACTTTTTCCCCTGAGGGCCGCACACTGAAAAATCAGAGCAAGCGGGGGCCATTTTCATAATTCTTATTTTAAAAACCAATACAATATATGTATAAAAAATATACATTTAGGCCTCCACTCAGTTATGATCCCGGGGACCCCAAAGGGTTTTGGTCCAAAAAAAAAAAATTTAAAATGTGTCATTATTCATTATTTTAACTTTTATTATTATGCAAGTTTTAAATCTCTAGATCAACATTAGAAAAAAAAAAGGAAAAAACACCAAATATGCTAAATTTTCACCCAATAACTTTTTTAGGTGGAATATTTGAGATTATATAATAATTGGAGCCTTAATTTTGGATTTTGATTCATTATTATTTTTTTAACAATGACACTTAAAAACAAATCACACTAAAATAATTGGGGATCATTAGTAAAGTGTTAAAAAATAAATTATAGGTTTTTTTTACTGTTTACTTTTAGCACAATAAACTCGAGATCAACTTCACGTATATCCGTCAATTTTAAGTTTTATTGTTGTTTATGTTTTAGGCCCTTCTTTGAAAAAAACAGCTCGGTATATTATAAGGCAAAACACAAAATATGCAACATTTTCCCCCAAAAATATCTCAAAGTGGAATATTTAATGTGACGTAATCGAAGCCTTGAATAGGTCAATAATTCAAAATGACATTGACTTTGATTCATTATTATTTTTTAAAGAAAGAAACAGCCTGCATGGCAGCTTTGTGTTATAAGAGTAAGCATTGCAACAATGTCTTGTTACATTTCACCTGTTTGCTCTTTTATACCATTTTTTATGTTTTTAATTTTTTTCAATTGTATTCTTAAAATGTGCCATGGGGCCGTTAAAAAACGACTTGCGGGCCGCAAATGGCCACACTTTGGATACCCTTGATGTAAGACAAACACTTAATATTCATGGTCATTATGAAGATATGTGTTTGAAATTATTTAAGCTAGAGATGTCTGATAATGGCTTTTTTGCCGATATCCCGATATTGTCCAACTCTTTATTACCGATTCTGATATCAACCGATACCAATATATACAGTCGTGGAATTAACACATTATTATGGCTAATTTTGTTGTGATGCCCTGCTGGCTGCATTAAACAATGTAACAAGGTTTTCCAAAATAAATCAACTCAAGTTATGGAAAAAAATGCCATATTTATTATTGAAGTCACAAAGTGCATAATTTTTTTAACATGCCTCAAAACAGCAGTTTTGTTTATTAGTGATTTCTGCTGGTGGTGTGCCTCCGGATTTTTTCAACGCAAAAAATGTGCCTTGGCTCAAAAAAGGTTGAAAAACACTGCACTAAGTAAATAAGCACGAGACCAGCTCACCCCATGATGTGTTGAACGTAGGACGGGTACCGGAATTCTGTGGCTCCTCCACCAACCTTTTCTACCTCAGCTCCTATTAAAAACAACAAAGTGTCACATACATGCATGTGTATATATAACATGCATGTTACATAGGTTCATGCAAGCATGTACGTATGTAGCATGCATGCATGTTGCATTGGTGCATGCATGTTCATATATACAGATGAAATTTAGGATATCGTGTAAATCCAACTTTAAATGTGAAACTAAAATTTGAAATAAACTCAGATACAAAGTGAAATAATTTTGATGACCATAGTTGACTGTTTTTGAAAATCCAAATTTTCCTGGAATGTTCAATTCGATGTTTGCATAAGCTGTAAGCCTTAGTCATCAAAATTATATTTTCATGTTATGAGCCTATGTCCTATTTTAGCTTCACCGTTTAAAACTACCGTATTTTTCGGACTATAAGTCGCAGTTTTTTTCATAGTTTGGGGGTGCGACTTATACTCAGGACCGACTTATGGGTGAAATTATTAACACATCACCGTAAAATATCAAATAATATTATTTGGTTCATTCACGTAAGAGACTAGACGTATAAGATTTCATGGGATTTAGGGATTAGGAGTGACAGATTGTTTGGTAAACGTACAGCATGTTCTATATAAGGGGTCACCAACGCGGTGCCCGCGGGCACCAGGTAGCCCGTAAGGACCAGATGAGTAGCCCGCTGGCCTGTTCTAAAAATAGCTCAAATAGCAGCACTTACCAGTGAGCTGCCTCCATTTTTAAAATTGTATTTATTTACTAGCAAGCTGGTCTCGCTACGCTCGACATTTTTAATTCTAAGAGAGACAAAACTCAAATAGAATTTGAAAGACTTGGTCTTCACTTGTTTGAATAAATTCTTTTTTTTTCTTTGCTTCTTATAACTTTCAGAAAGACAATTTTAGAGAAAAAATACAACCATAAAAATGATTTTAGGATTTTTAAACACATATACCTTTTTTACCTTTTAAATTCCTTCCTCTTCTTTCCTGACAATTTAAATCAATGTTCAATTATTTTTTTTTTATTGTAAAGAATAATAAATATATTTTAATTTAATTCTTTATTTTAGCTTCTGTTTTTTCAACGAATAATTTTTGTGAAATATTTCTTCAAACTTATTATGATTAAAATAAAAATAAAAATATTCTGGCAAATCTAAAAAATCTGTAGAATGAAATTTAAATCTTATTTCAAAGTCTTTAGAATTTCTTTTAAAATGTTTCTTCTGGAAAATCTAGAAGAAATAATGATTTGTCTTTGTTAGAAATATAGCTTGGTCCAATTTGTTATATATTATAAAAAAGTGCAGATTGGAGCGCCCCCCGCGACCCCGAAAGGGAATAAGCGGTAGAAAATGGATGGATGGATGGATGGATTTTAACCTATTTAAAACATGTCATCAAAATTCTAAAATTAATCCTAATCAGGAAAAATTAGTAATGATGTTCCATAAATTCATTTTTCATTTTTTTCAAAAAGAATATAATTGGCTAGTTTTTCTATTCATTTTTTCGGTTGAATTTTGAATTTTAAAGATAAATGGTGTTTCAAAATTTAATTTAAATTTTTTTTGTGTTTTCTCCTCCTTTAAATCCTTCAATTAAGTGTTTTTTTCATCATTTGTTCTCTACAAAAAACCTTCCGTAAAAGGAAAAAAAATTTACGACGGAATGACGGACAGAAATAGCCCTTTTTTTTTAATAAATATAGATTTATTTATTAAAGGTAAATTGAGCAAATGGGCTATTTCTGGCAATTTATTTAAGTGTGTATCAAATTGGTAGCCCTTCGCATTAATCAGTACCAAAGAAGTAGCTCTTGGTTTCAAAAATGTTGGTGACCCCTGTTCTATATGTTATAGTTATGACATACAAGGCACTTTCTCAGTTGGTTATTTATGCGTCATATAACATACACTTATTCAGCCTGTTGTTCACTATTCTTTATTTATTTTAAATTGCCTTTCAAATGTCTATTCTTGGTGTTGGGTTTTATCAAATACATTTCCCCCAAAAATGCGACTTATACTCCAGTGCGATATATATATATGTTTTTTTCCTTCTTTATTGTGCATTTTCGGCAGGTGCGACTTATACTCTGGAGCGACAACAGAACAAATACACAGAACCCCTTGCAGCACTAACTCTTCCGGGACGCTACAATATACACCCCCCCCCCCCCTCCCCTCCCCTCCCACCTCAACCTTCGCATGGTCTCTCAGGGAGAGTACGTCCCAAATTCAAAACTGCTGTTTTTAAAATAATGCACTTTGTGACTTCAATAATAAATATGGCAGTGCCATGTTGGCATTTAACCTCAGGAATCCTCCGGAGACTCGGATCCTTCAACGTCTGTACAAAGATGTTGAAGATGTTCTACGAGTCGGTGGTGGCGGGCGCCTTCTTGTACGCCGTGGCCTGCTCGGACGGCGGACTGAGAGCGACTGACGCAAAAAAGACTGGACAAGTTGGTAGAGAAGGCCAGTAACGAGGTGGGAGTGGAACTGGACTCTCTGGCGGTGGTGTCAGAGAGGAGAAGTCTAGCAAAACTCCTAGCCATTATGGACAACACCTTCCACCCACTACACTCGGACCTTGCGGAGAGAATGAGCACGTTCAGTGGAAGGCTCAGACTCCCAAAATGCAACACGGAACGACACAGGAGGTCCTTAATACGACACCATCAGACTGTATAATGCAAATGTTCCTTGACTGCACTTAAATGTAGAATATATGTAGAATATATTTATATTATTCATATATTATATTATTTATTATTATCATTGTTTATTGTGAGCGAACTGTGGTGCTGAATTTCCTCCAGGGATCAATAAAGTACATTCTATTCTATTTTGGAAAACCTTGTTACATTGTTTACTTTATGTGAGGCGGCATTGCTCGGTTGGTAGAGTGGCCGTGCCAGCAACTTGAGGGGTTGCAGGTTCGATTCCCGCTTGTGCCATCCTAGTTACTGTCGTTGTGTCCTTGGGCAAGACACTTTTCCCACCTGCTCCCAGTGCCACCCACACTGGTTTAAATGTAACTTAGATATTGGGTTTCACTATGTAAAGCGCTTTGAGTCACTTGAGAAAAGCGCTATATAAATATAATTCACTTCACTTCACAATTCACTTAACCAGCGGCATAATAATTAGGCATAACAATGTGTTAATTCTACGACTGTATATATCGGAATCGGTTGATATCGGAATCGGTAATTAAGATTTGGACAATATCGGAATATCGGCAACAAAGACATTATTGGGCATCTCTAATTTTGAAGGTTATTTTTAACACTGTGATTACCAGCGGAGTTATTTCTTACTTATCATGTTAAGCAATGTCAGCTAAGATTTATCTGAGAGCCAGATGCATAAATCTGGCTCAAGAGCCATGGGTTCCCTAAAGGAACCGTTGATGAAGACGCAATATTTGAAGTGTGATGTGTTGCACGTTACATCATATATGACTCATTATTTTTACTCAGGATGAATTTGTTACGTACCAGCTCTTTGGGCTTCCAGTAGAAATGCATTTCCATAATCCCAAAAGAACATGCCGGCTTCCGACAGTTTGTTGATGGCGGTCACGTGTCTTCGCAGGCTGTGGGGAAGTGTGTGTGTGACGTGTTAGCGTCAAAGCGTGTTGCGACATAAACTGAGCAGGACTGATGTCACCTTTCTTCCACCATGCTGCGGAATCGACTGGGATCCGTGGACATGAGCTGGTTGGCCTGACGGAAGCTGAGCTGGACTGGGTAGTAGCCTCCATTGAAGGGGTTGTGAAGGGAGGTCTGGTCTGAGCCCAAATCCACCAGGAGATCACCGGTCCTCTGGTGCTCCTGAAGCAGCCTCTCCCTGATTCAATTCAGTAAGTGAGACAGGAAAGAGGAACAAATGTTGACGCTAAAGCAGTGTTTTCTCGCATATTCAGTTGTGAAAATTGCAGGTTCGCCCTTGCCTATAAACCCATTATAACACACTGGTCTGCCAGAGAATAAGAAGACATAGCAGGAGGGACAGGTGCTACCAACGTCGTGATTTTGTCGCTGTATTTGGCGAGCAGTCAGTCTCATCTAGATTGTATTTAGAAAAAAGCGACTAATCTAGTGCTTAAAGGCCTACTGAAACCCACTACTACCGACCACGCAGTCTGATAGTTTATATATCAATGATGAAATATTACCATTGCAACACATGCCAATACGGCCTTTTTAGTTTACTAAATTGCAATTTTAAATTTCCCGCGAAGTATCCTATTGAAAACGTCAGTATGAGGACGCGTGCGCGTGACGTCTCGGATTGTAGCGGACATTTTATTCCAGCCCGATCTGAGCTATAAGTAGTCTGCTTTAATCGCATAATTACACAGTATTCTGGACATCTGTGTTGCTGAATCTTTTGCAATTTGTTCAATTAATAAAGGACACGTCAAAGAAGAACGATGTAGGTAGGAAGCGGTGTATTGCAGCTGCCTTTAGCAACACAAACACAGCCGGTGTTTCCTTGTTTACATTCCCAAAGGTGAAGCTTTATTATGGAACAGAGCGGTCGAGCGAACATGGTTCCTGACCGCATGTTGACCGGCAGGTAATAAGTCGGCTCTTAACGTAGACATGAGCGGAGCTTGCGTCCTTCCTCGTGCACCTGTCAAAGAGGCAGCTGTGTGGCTTCCCTCAGAGACACTGGCGGTCACCACACCCGTAGCCAAACCCCTCCGACTTTCAGGTACGACAGTATAATCTCACTACAACACTAGTAACACAATAAACAGATATGGGATTTTCCAGAATTATCCTAGTAAATGTGTCTAATAACATCTGAATCGCTCCCACTGCCCTGTCTTTTTTTCTTTCTTCTAGTCCTTCACTCTCACTATCCTCATCCACGAATCTTTCATCCTCGCTCAAATTAATGGGGAAATCGTCGCTTTCTCGGTCTGAATCGCTCTAGCTGCTGGTGGCCATGATTCTAAACAAATGTAGCTGAGATAGGCACCAGCGCCCCCCGCGACCACAAAGGGAATAAGCGGTAGAAATGGATGGATGGATGGATGTTAAAAAGTGGAAAATAAATAAGGAGATTAGAGACAAATGAATACCCCAAGAGTGAAAAGCGGTAGTAAATGGATGGATGTATTACACATTAAAATAACTCAACATAGTATAATTTATTAAGAAATGTCTTTGAAGTAGATGAAGGAATACGTTAGTAATAATAAATGAATGAAAGTCACTACAAACAATATAAAATATATTTGGACTCTTCTCTGCTTTTACCGTTTATTTTCCCAGTTTCTATAATTTTACTCCACATTCTGATGTGCTACAAATTTTTTAGCAAGAAGCGACAGTCACCTACCACAAGTCCACAATGTTGCCATGGTAACCCAAACTGAGGGGAGTCTTTGCGCTTCTACATTCCCTGTAAAACACAAAAACGCACTCAAAAGGGAGAATTATTTTCATGAAATAAGTAAATGATTGCGCCAATAGTGGTTTGTTTCTCATCAAGCTTGGTCTTTGAGTCTGTTCCAGTCTTGTTTTGATTGTTAATAGTTTGTTTCTGTGATATGTGCCTTTTATTCACATCACATATTTCTTAATATACAGCCCGGGATCACACAGGTATTTCCCCTACTCATTAAATAGAGTGCTCAAGTAACACGCGGAATACTAACACTTGAAACGAAGAAATAGCAAGATACGTTCTTATTGAAATGCAATATGATGCAGAACTCAGACGCCTTTTTTAAAAGTAACGATGACTCGTGTGTGTTACCTGATGCGTTTGATGCAGTGATCCATATCGTCGCTCACCTCCATCAACCAGCCTTGCTCGTGTCTTTTTCTGAGAGGAGCCTCATCCACCTGCCACACACACACATCACTTACAAACCCCGTTTCCATATGAGTTGGGAAATTGTGTTAGATGTAAATATAAACGGAATACAATGATTTGCAAATCTTTTTCAACCCATATTCAGTTGAATATGCTACAAAGACAAGCTATTTGCTGTTCAAACTCATAAACTTTATTTTTTTTTGCAAATAATCATTAACTTAGAATTTCATGGCTGCAACACGTGCCAAAGTAGTTGGGAAAGGGCATGTTCACCACAGTGTTACATCACCTTTTTTTTTAACAACACTCAATAAACGTTTGGGAACTGAGGAAATTAATTGTTGAAGCTTTGAAAGTGGAACTCTCTCCCATTCTTGTTTTATGTAGAGCTTCAGTCGTTCAACAGTCCGGGATCTCAGCTGTCGTATTTTACGCTTCATAATGCGCCACACATTTTCGATGGAAGACAGGTCTGGACTGCAGGCGGGCAAGGAAAGTACCCGCACTGTTTTTTGACGAAGCCACGCTGTTGTAACACGTGCTGAATGTGGCTTGGCATTGTCTTGCTGAAATAAGCAGGGGCGTCCATGAAAAAGACGGCGCTTCGATGGCAGCATATGTTGTTCCAAAAGCTGTATGTATGTACCTTTCAGCATTAATGGTGCCTTCACAGATGTGTAAGTTACCCATGCCTTGGGCACTAATGCACCCTCATACCATCACAGATGTTGGCTTTTGAACTTTGCGTCGATAAGAGTCTGGATGGTTCGCTTCCCCTTTGGTCCGGATGACACGATGTCGAATAATTCCAAAAACAAATTTGAAATGTGGACTTGTCAGACCACAGAACACTTTTCCAATTTGCATCAGTCCATCTTAGATGATCTCGGGCCCACAGAAGCCGGCGGTGTTTCTGGATGTTGTTGATAAATGGCTTTCGCTTTGCATAGTAGAGCTTTGACTTGCATTTACAGATGTAGCGACAAACTGTATTTAGTGACAGTGGTTTTCTGAAGTCTTCCTGAGCCCATGTGGTGATATCCTTTAGAGATTGATGTCGGTTTTTGATACAGTGCCGCCTGAGGGATCGAAGGTCACGGTCATTCAATGTTGGTTTTCGGCCCTGCCGCTTACGTGGAGTGATTTCTCCAGATTCTCTGAACCTTTTGATGATATTATGGAGCGTAGATGTTGAAATCCCTAAATTTCTTGCAATTGCACTTTAAGAAACGTTGTTCTTAAACTGTTCGACTATTTGCTCACGCAGTTGTGGACAAAGGGGTGTACCTCGCCCCATCCTTTCTTGTGAAAGACTGAGCATTTTTTGGGAAGCTGTTTTTATACCCAATCATGGCACCCACCTGTTCCCAATTAGCCTGCACACCTGTGGGATGTTCCAAATAAGTGTTTGAAGAGCATTCCTCAACTTTATCAGTATTTATTGCCACCTTTCCCAACTTCTTTGTCACGTGTTGCTGGCATCAAATTCTTAAGTTAATGATTATTTGCAAAAAAAAAAAAAAATGTTTATTAGTTTGAACATCAAATATGTTGTCTTTGTAGCATATTCAACTTTATAAGGGATGAAAAGGATTTGCAAATCATTGTAGTCCGTTTATATTAACATCCAACACAATTTCCCAACTCATATGGAAACGGGGTTTGTAGTAACACACTTTGTCCATGGTTGCTTTCACGCCACTGAAAATGACAGCAACTCACCTCAGCAATCACGCCAATGCACCCCGCAATGACAGCAGCTTTAGCCTGGGCGCCGCTCATACCTCCCAGGCCAGATGTCACAAAGACACGCCCCCTCAGGTCACCGGAGCCTAGGTACCTTCGACCAGCATTCAGCAGCGTCAGCTGCAGGGTAAATGAGAGCGTGTTTAAGACAGGACACAGCAGAGAGAAATGCACTCCAGGAGGGTCATAAAAACTGCCATGAAGATCACTGGCTGCTCTCTCCCATCCCTTGATGAACTGTACAGTGCCAGGTGCCTCAAAAAGGCCCAAAACATCATAAGGGACCCATAATACCCTGGACATCAACTTTTTGAACTTCTGCCCTTGGGCAGGAGATACAGGACAATAAAATGCCGGACTAACAGATTTAAGAACACTTTTTTACCCGATAGCAATAGTGTCGCCGAACACAAGACAAGAAAGACTGTGCATGTGAGCTGTGTGCTTGGCATTTTTATCTATTTATCAACCATATTTTTCGGAGTATAAGTCGCTCTGGAGTATAAGTCGCACCTGCCGATAATGCATAATAAAGAAGGAAAAAAACATATATATAAGTCGCACTGGAGTATAAGTCGCAATTTTTGGGGAAATTTATTTGATAAAACCCAACACCAAGAATAGACATTTGAAAGGAAATTTAAAATAAGTAAAGAATTATGCATTTTCGGCGGGTGCGACTTATACTCCGGAGCGACTTATAGTCCCGAAAATACGGTATTATATATGAATCGATACGGTTTTCAATTTGACAGGATGCATAAACATAGATCTTGTTATGATCGGACTTCATACCATAGTGCCATGAACAATGCCTTGAGGTCCAATGTAGCAGTAGCTGCCGGCGGTCATTTGCCCGTACCTGAAAGTATGCAAAATAAGCCCTAAGATGACACTTTACAAAACAATCAAGGCAACATTCATTCATACATTTTATTCCAGCTGGCACATGACATGTACAGACAATCAAGCATTCATAACTATAGACAACTTTCCCCTGGGCCTTCAGGCACATGAACAACAGCAAGATCTGATAGCTCTTAAAGCTAATGCTATTCTATTTTGCGTTAAGTGTGTTTTATGTTGCACAATTGCGCCAAGTAAAATTCCTGGTTTGTGAACCCGTTCTCAAACAATGGCAAAAAAAACCTATTCTGAATCTGATTTTCCCCCATTTTACAAACTGTCAGGGTCAAATACCATGAAACTTTATAAAGACACAGAAACAGAGAATAGAAGAAAAACCAGTGATTGCTTTTCTCGTACGAGGAGAGTAACCGGGAGCAAGTTGTCAGTTACAGGCTCCTAATTCACTCTAGTGTTGTGTCGTTCGCGAACGATTCGTCCGAACGAACGAATCTTTTGAGTGAACTTACTGAACCGAATCACTTCATGAACTGATTCGTTCCGTTCTCAGTTCAGTTGAGCTCCGCCGCGACCATGCCGGTATGAGTGGAACAGGCGCGAATCACGTAAATCCCTTTCGCGAACCTACTGACACAGAGAAGTGACTGTGTCGCGGAGGATGACGTCACATTGAGGAGCTCGTTCAGTCACTTTGCGTGTCGTTCATTGGGTGCTGAGGGCTTGTGTCGTTCGCCAACTGACAGACAGCGAGATCTGCCGCTGGGGAAGCTGTTACTGACTGACTCGTGATTCGCCGACCTGCACACATTTTTTTATTCTATTTTTCATATCGTGTTTATTATATACCGCTTTTAGAGTGATCAGAATTGTTTAAAGGGGAACATTATCACCAAACCTATGCAAGCGTCAATATATACCTTGATGGTGCAGAAAAAAGACCATGTATTTCTTTTAACCGATTTCCGAACTCTAAATGGGTGAATTTTGGCAAATTAAATGCCTTTCTGTTTATCGGTCTTTTAGCGATGACTTCAGAACGTGACGTCACCGAGGTAATACACCCGCCATATTCATTTTCACATTACAAACACCGGGTCTCAGCTCTGTTATTTTCCGTTTTTTTGGACTATTTTTTGGAACCTTGGAGACATCATGCCTCGTCGGTGTGTTGTCGGAGGGTGTAACAACACTAACGGGGAGGGATTCAAGTTGCACCACTGGCAAGAAATCTGCCGCCAGACCCCCATTGAGTGTCTGCACATTTTACTGGCGGTGCAAAAGCAGACATGGCACAGAGATGTATGGATAACCTGCAGATGAATTTGCAACGATTAAGTCAACGAAATCACAAAGGTGAGTTTTGTTGATGTTATTGACTTATGTGCTAATCAGACATATTTGGTCACGGCATGACTGCCAGCTAATCGATACTAACATGCTATGCTAATCGATGCTAACATGCTATTTACGCTAGCTGTATGTACATTTGAAACTACATACCCACATTTAATGCGAAACAAACACTTACCAATCGACGGATTTAAGTTGCTCCAGTGTCACAAAACGCGAAAGTCCTGATCGTTTGGTCTGCACATTTTACCGACGATGCTAATAAGGCAGCCATGCAATGGGCCACTTCATTAGGTACACTCATGCTATGGCCGAATAGCGTCAATAGCTATTCGCTCAATAGCTTCAATTTCTTCTTCAATTTCATTTTCGCTATCTGCCTCCATACTCCGACCATCTGTTTCAATACATGCGTAATCTGTTGAATCGCTTAAGCCGCTGAAATCTGAGTCTGAATCCGAGCTAATGTCGCTATATCTTGCTGTGGTAACCGCCATGTTGTTTGTATTGGCAGCCCTGTATGACGTCACAGGAAAAAGGACAGTCGCATCGCAAATAGCGTAAATCAAGAACTTTAAAGCTTTTTGTTAGGGATATTCCGGGAGGTGTAAAATTTTGAAAAAAACTTCGAAAAAGAAAACAAGCCACTGGGAACTGATTTTTATTGTTTTCAACCCTTTTAAAATTGTGATAATGTTCCCCTTTAAAAAAAATAATAATAATCCACATTGGATGTGATATAAAAGTAAGAGTGATTTTTATGACATTTTTAATACATGTATGTTTTGTTAGAAACATTACATGTTAAAATAATAAAATGTGATGTGAAAAAAGAAAACTTGTAACACATTTTAGAATCGTTTTTTTCTATCTTGTCAAATCCACTATGAATTGTTAAAGTAAATATAATGTAATAATGTAGAAAATAATTGCATTTCAAACACATTCAAGAGTATATTTCAATTTTGTTGTCGAGTCAAATGTTAAAATGTAAAAATTATAATACCATTTGTAAATTTGTATGTAATTTTTACCACTTTAAATTTTTTCATTTTGTTTTCAGATCCATTTTAAAATGTCATGGACACCTCATGGAGAGGACACACAAAAAAAAGAGGAATAAAAAAAAGAAAATAATATTTGTAGCAAATTTTAAAATAAATTGTTATTATCTCGTCAGCTTCACACACACCGAGATCTGCCGCTGGGGAAGCAGTTACTGACTGACTCATGATTCGCCGACCTGCACACAGAACTGCTGCTGCAGAAGTGATTCGGTGAACAAATCTTTTAAACGAATCACTGATTCTAGTGATTCAGTACAGTCAAAAGAACTGCCGATCCCATCACTAATTCACTCTGAAACTTTCTCCAACTCTCCTTGCCTTTTAATTTATTTGGGAAAGCCCTACATTACACAGCTGCACTAAGGGAGGAAGGAGGTGTTTGCAGCTGTGTTGGAAATCTAACACCTGTGGTGAGAACTTGCAAATACAGAGGATACAGCAACTTCCTGGGTTGCTCTGTGCCATCTGTCAATTCCTCTTTGAAGTTGGTAGGTCAACCTAATTTCAATCTAACGCCAAGTTTCATTTCTCTTCAGCTTGTCTACACAATGCATGAGCAAACAATCATATTTGAATAAAATGAGATAACTTATTTACAATGAATCCAACACAAACTGAAATACTTACATTGATACGCCGAGAGCAAACATCCGTTCATATTGCTCCCTGGATGAGTAGTTCGGAATGACCTGGGGTGCAGCAAACAGTGGTCACGTGACAATATCATGGTGAGTACAGAAAAGGGGGGTAATTGCTGCCTTACCATGCCGTTGGTGATGATGGCGCGAGGTGAGGAAGGCAGGCTGGGGAAGAGACCCATGGGGTGACCACTGTACATGACCAACGTCTGCTCCTCCGTCATCTCACTCAGATAATGCATCACAAGGCGGAACTACGCAAACACAAGTTGTTTACACTTTGGAGGCTGTTCGACGAAGTTGTTTTGGGGGCCACATCTCCAGAAAGCTAAAGACTGGCGTGGGGGACGGACTTCTCCCTTCGCTATTCTCCCGTCCAAAGGCAAAACCTAGTAACTCACGTCTAGCTGATTTTGAGAAAACAAAGGAAAACCAATCCATCTTGATGCTGTCTTACAAAGATCTACAAAGTCATCAAACGTATAGATGTTTTCTTGAGCTTTCATTTTCTTGCCGATTGAGCCAAGGATTGAATCTGCTCTCGTGAACGTGTGCCCTTTCTCCAGATATTTTATCACAATCTCGGGTGGGCCCCATTCTGCGTTTGCACATTGGGCAAGAGCCGTGTACAGCGTCCACTTTTTATTTTGACCTCCACAGTTATCTGCCCCAAAAGAGTATGCAAGGGGAAGAATCAAGAACAATACATTTAATGAAGGTGCTTGCAACGTCCTGGGCCAATCTTCCAAATATCCCCTCGTGCCATAATATCACATAATCAGCTTGACCGTCGGCCCCCATTCGTGCAAATGTCTCATTAAAGACAATAAGGCGACTGACAAAGGAGCTCCGATTGGTCCCTTGAGATACTAGGTTTTTCTGTTGTATCTACGCGGTTACGTGGTAGTTGCTAGGTCCTGCCATGCGCGTAACAGCTTACTTACGGAACAAATTACAATATCGCATACACTAATGTAAAGCATATCACCCAGGAACTACAAAATTATTATCAGCTCAGTTTTGACCAAAATTTAGTTACTGGGTTTTGCCTTTGGACGGGAGTATTAGTCTTAGTGTGTATATTCCTGAGTAACAACCCTTTCAAAAGTAGACATTTGATTTTGGTCTATTTATTTTGTCAAGAGAGGCAGGAGCGCTCTGCTGTTTTTAAGGACCTTTTGCAAAAAAGCTATCTCTTAATATTTTTAAGAATCTGCTGCAAAAATCGGAGTCTCTCACAAGTTTTTTTAACTGAATTTCCGAGCCACCAGTATACGAAAAACAGAGGATCTAAAATGGTGATACACAGAGTTTGACCCTGGAACAGAATAGAACCATTTTCCATTATTATTACCAGAAGTGTCCCATTTCTTATGCCAATTATCAACACAAAGTTCACCACTTGTTATGATTTAAGTTACATTTTTCCATGTTTATATTAAAAATATATAAATACATATAATTGACATTTGACATGTAAATATGTGAGATTATAGCCAAATGCCAATTTTCACCCCTTGGAAGATTTACGTTAAAGGCCTACTGAAACCCACTACTACCGATCACGCAGTCTGATAGTTTATATATCAATGATGAAATATTAACATTGCAACACATGCCAATACGGCCTTTTTAGTTTACTAAATTGCAATTTTAAATTTCGCGCGAAGTATCCTATTGAAACGCGTGCGCGTGACGTCACGGATTGTAGCGGACATGTTGTTCCAGCCTCGATCCCAGCTATAAGTCGTCTGCTTTAATCGCATAATTACACAGTATTCTGGACATCTGTGTTGCTGAATCTTTTGCAATTTGTTCAATTAACAATGGAGACGTCAAAGAAGAAAGCTGTAGGTGGGAAGCGGTGTATTGCGGCCGCCTTTAGCAACACAAACACAGCCGGTGTTTCCTTGTTTACATTCCGGAAAGATGATGGTGAAGCTTTACTATGGAACAGAGCGGTCAAGCGAACATGTTTCCCTACCACATGTCAACCGGCAGGTTTCGGTGAGAAAATTGTGGTAATAATCGGCTCTTACCGTAGACATGAGCGGAGAGCTTGTGTCGTTCCTCGTGCAGCTGTCAAAGAGGCAGCTGCGGACTCTCTTGCCTCCTCCGACCGGCCGCCCCCGAACGTGGGATGCTTCTACCGTGGAGGAGGGGGGGAAAAAAATCCCAGCCCGGCCCCAACTGCCTTCGCTTCGCCTTGTCGAGAAACGTGGCTTCCCTCAGAGACACTGGCGGTCACCACACCCCTCCGACTTTCAGGTATAACCATATAATCCACAAAAACACTAGTAACACAATAAACAGATAAGGGATTTTCCAGAATTATCCTAGTAAATGTGTCAAATAACATCTGAATTGCTCCCACTACCCTCGTCTTTTTTTTTTCTTCTAGACCTTCACTCTCACTTTCATCATCCACAAATCTTTCATCCTCGCTCAAATTAGTGGGGAAATCGTTGCTTTCTCGGTCCGAATCGCTCTCGCTGCTGGCGGCCATGATTATAAACAATGTGAGGAGCTCCACAACCCGTGACGTCACGCGCACATCGTCTGCTACTTCCGGTAAAGGCAAGGTTTTTTTATTAGCGACCCAAAGTTGCGGACTTTATCGTCGACGTTCTCTACTAAATCCTTTCAGCAAAAATATGGCAATATCGCGAACTGATCAAGTATGACACATAGAATGGACCTGCTATCCCCGTTTAAATAAGAAAATCTAATTTCAGTAGGCCTTTAAAATGAAGATTAAAAACAAATGTTTCAAATGTAAAGCATCAAAGGTGCTGTTGTAATACGCTCACTGCCACAAATGTAACTCGTACAGTACACAAATACATAGAACCACTGATAAAATACATATTTCAGAATATTAACTAACATTTATGGCTACTGGTCAGCTTGACTCTGGAACTGATTATTACCATTTGCATTATTACTTCCAACAGAAAGAATGACTGTATTAAAAGCTCTTGAATCTTATTGGAGAGTGTGGCTGTACCTAATGTTGCGGCCCACCAAGCTACAGTATATCATCATCATCACTGTCAAAAAGAATAAAAGGTGTTACCTGGGCCCAGTTACTGAACACTTGTCCATTTCCTCCGTAAGTGACCAGTTCCTGGGGGAACTAGCAGACACGAAGGCCAATTAGTATATTTCATTTAAAGTATATACTGCACATGTGCTTCTACAATACTGTACAGGTGAGATGTCAGCAGAGCTCACCTGGGCCACAGCTGGGTCCAGGTTGTTCATGATCATCAGCATGATGGAGGCGGCTTGGCGTGTGCGACACGGGTACTCATGGAGAGGGTATGCCCTGAAAAAGGTCGATATATACACAACAAAAACTTCTAAAGTGGAACACCACTAAAGTCACACCATTGGAATTACAAGCACGTTTTTTAGGAAAAGGGATTGCTTTAGTCATGCATCATGTAATAAAAAAAACTAGGACATGCTGCACTTATTCTCTCCTTTAAAAAAAACAGCAAACCTTTTTTTCCAAAAGATGGAGTCGTCTTCAACAAGCTTGAGCAGTGATTCCCAAACTTTAAAGTACAACCTCAGAAAAACTTTGCTCTTCCATATTGACCTATATTTAAAAAAATACAGCTGAGCAGAAGGCCTAAGTATCCATTCAAAACAAGGCAGAAGTATATTTAATATTTTTGGCCACTTCAACATTACATTTGAACAGTAACACTGTGTTTGAAAATAGGAATATAGGAAAATAAAACTTTGCTCTTCAAGTACCACAATAATGACAAATATTTTTAAAAAATACAGGAGCGCAGAAGGCCTAAGTATCCATTAAAAACAAGGCAGAGGTTTTATTTAACAAGTGTATTTAATATTGTTATCCACTTTAACATTACACTTGAACAGTAACACTGTGTTTGAATATAGGAAAATAAAACTTTGCTCTTCAAGTACCACTATAATGACCACCGTTGAAAAAAATACATTAGCACAGTAGGCCTAAGTATCCATTAAAAACAAGGCAGAGGTTTTATTAGACCCTACTGACCAATTATAAAAAAATAGGAGCCCAGAAGGCCTAAGTATCCATTAATAACAAGGCAAAAGTTTAATTTAACAAGTATATTTAATATTTTTGGCCACTTTAACATTACACTTGAACAGTAACACTGTATTTGAATATAGGAAAATAAAACTTTGCTATTCAAATACCACTATAATGACCAACAATAAAAGAAATACATTAGCGCAGTAGGCCTAAGTATCCATTAAAAACAAAGCAGAGATTTTATTTAACAAGTATATTTAACTCCTCTCTGAGCTGCTACCTTACCGTGGTAGAGGAGTTTGCGTGTCCCAATGATCCTAGGAGCTATGTTGTCTGGGGGTTTTCATGCCCCCTGGTAGGGTCTCCCAAGACAAACAGGTCCTAGGTGAGTGATCAGACAAAGAGCAGCTCAAAGACTTCTATGGAATTACAACGAAATGAACCCAGATTTCCCTCGCCCGGACGTGGGTCACCGGGGCCCCGCTCTGGAGCCAGGCCCGGAGTTGGGGCACGATGGCGAGCGCCTGGTGGTCGGGCCTGTTCCCATGGGGCCCGGCCGGGCACAGCCCGAAGAGGCAACGTGGGTCATCCCTCCAATGGGCTCACCACTCATAGGAGGGGCCATAGAGGTCGGGTGCATTGTGAGCTGGGCGGCAGCCGAAGGCAGGGCACTTGGCGGTCCGATCCTCGGCTACAGAAGCTAGCTCTTGGGACGTGGAACGTCACCTCACTGGGGGGGAAGGAGCCTGAGCTAGTGCGCGAGGTAGAGAAGTTCGGGCTGGATATAGTCGGACTCACCTCGACGCACAGCAAGGGCTCTGGAACCAGTTCTCTCGAGAGGGACTGGACCCTCTTCCACTCTGGCGTTGCCGGCAGTGAGAGGCGACGGGCTGGGGTGGCAATTCTCGTTGCCCCCCGGCTCAAAGCCTGCACGTTGGAGTTCAACCCAGTGGACGAGAGGGTAGCTTCCCTTCGCCTTCGGGTGGGGGGACGGGTCCTGACTGTTGTTTGTGCTTACGCACCAAACAGCAGTTCAGAATACCCACCCTTTTTGGGTACACTCGAGGGAGTACTGGAAAGTGCTCCTCCGGGTGATTCCCTTGTCCTACTGGGAGACTTCAACGCTCATGTTGGCAACGACAGTGAAACCTGGAGAGGCGTGATTGGGAAGAATGGTCGCCCGGATCTAAACCCGAGTGGTGTTTTGTTATTGGACTTTTGTGCTCGTCACAGTTTGTCGATAACAAACACCATGTTCAAACATAAGGGTGCCCATATGTGCACTTGGCACCAGGACACCCTAGGCCGCAGTTCCATGATCGACTTTGTAGTTGTGTCATCGGATTTGCGGCCTTATGTTTTGGACACTCGGGTGAAGAGAGGGGCGGAGCTTTCTACCGATCACCACCTGGTGGTGAGTTGGCTGCGATGGTGGGGGAGGATGCCGGACAGACCTGGCAGGCCCAAGCGCATTGTGAGGGTCTGCTGGAAACGTCTGGCACAGTCTCCTGTCAGAGAGAGTTTCAATTCACACCTCCGGGAGAACTTTGAACATGTCACGAGGGAGGTGCGGGACATTGAGTCCGAGTGGACCATGTTCCGAACCTCTATTGTCGAGGCGGCTGATTGGAGCTGTGGCCGCAAGGTTGTTGGTGCCTGTCGTGGCGGTAATCCCAGAACCCGTTGGTGGACACCAGCAGTGAGGGATGCCGTCAAGCTGAAGAAGGAGTCCTATCGGGTTCTTTTGGCTCATAGGACTCCGGAGGCAGTGGACCGGTACCGACGGGCCAAGCGGTGTGCAGCTTTAGCGGTCGCGGAGGCAAAAACTCGGACATGGGAAGAGTTCGGGGAAGCCATGGAAAACGACTTCCGGACGGCTTCGAAGCGATTCTGGACCACCATACGGCGCCTCAGGAAGGGGAAGCAGTGCACTATCAACACCGTGTATGGTGCGGATGGTGTTCTGCTGACTTCGACTGCGGATGTTGTGGATCGGTGGAGGGAATACTTCGAAGACCTCCTCAATCCCACCAACACGTCTTTCTTTGAGGAAGCGGTGCCTGGGGAATCTGTAGTGGACTCTCCTATTTCTGGGGCTGAGGTCGCTGAGGTAGTTAAAAAGCTCCTCGGCGGCAAGGCCCCGGGGGTGGATGAGATCCGCCCGGAGTTCCTTAAGGCTCTGGATGCTGTGGGGCTGTCTTGGTTGACAAGACTCTGCAGCATCGCGTGGACATCGGGGGCGGTACCTCTGGATTGGCAGACCGGGGTGGTGGTCCCTCTCTTTAAGAAGGGGGACCGGAGGGTGTGTTCCAACTATCGTGGGATCACACTCCTCAGCCTTCCCGGTAAGGTTTATTCAGGTGTACTGGAGAGGAGGCTTCGCCGGATAGTCGAACCTCGGATTCAGGAGGAACAGTGTGGTTTTCGTCCTGGTCGTGGAACTGTGGACCAGCTCTATACTCTCGGCAGGGTTCTTGAGGGTGCATGGGAGTTTGCCCAACCAGTCTACATGTGCTTTGTGGACTTGGAGAAGGCATTCGACCGTGTCCCTCGGGAAGTCCTGTGGGGAGTGCTCAGAGAGTATGGGGTATCGGAATGTCTTATTGTGGCAGTCCGCTCCCTGTATGATCAGTGCCAGAGCTTGGTCCGCATTGCTGGCAGTAAGTCGGACACGTTTCCAGTGAAGGTTGGACTCCGCCAAGGCTGTCCTTTGTCACCGATTCTGTTCATAACTTTTATGGACAGAATTTCTAGGCGCAGTCAAGGCGTTGAGGGGTTCCGGTTTGGTGACCGCAGGATTAGGTCTCTGCTTTTTGCAGATGATGTGGTCCTGATGGCTTCATCTGGCCGGGATCTTCAGCTCTCACTGGATCGGTTCGCAGCCGAGTGTGAAGCGACCGGAATGAGAATCAGCACCTCCAAGTCCGAGTCCATGGTTCTCGCCCGGAAAAGGGTGGAGTGCCATCTCCGGGTTGGGGAGGAGACCCTGCCCCAAGTGGAGGAGTTCAAGTACCTAGGAGTCTTGTTCACGAGTGGGGGAAGAGTGGATCGTGAGATCGACAGGCGGATCGGTGCGGCGTCTTCAGTAATGCGGACGTTGTATCGGTCCGTTGTGGTGAAGAAGGAGCTGAGCCGGAAGGCAAAGCTCTCAATTTACCGGTCGATCTACGTTCCCATCCTCACCTATGGTCATGAGCTTTGGGTCATGACCGAAAGGATAAGATCACGGGTACAAGCGGCCGAAATGAGTTTCCTCCGCCGGGTGGCGGGGCTCTCCCTTAGAGATAGGGTGAGAAGCTCTGCCATCCGGGAGGAGCTCAACGTAAAGCCGCTGCTCCTCCACATCGAGAGGAGCCAGATGAGGTGGTTCGGGCATCTGGTCAGGATGCCACCCGAACGCCTCCCTAGGGATGTGTTTAGGGCACGTACAACCGGTAGGAGGCCACGGGGAAGACCCAGGACACGTTGGGAAGACTATGTCTCCCGGCTGGCCTGGGAACGCCTCGGGATCCCCCGGGAAGAGCTAGACGAAGTGGCTGGAGATAGGGAAGTCTGGGCTTCCCTGCTTAGGCTGCTGCCCCCGCGACCCGACCTCGGATAAGCGGAAGATGATGGATGGATGGATGGAAGTATATTTAATATTTTTGGCCACTGTAAGATTACACTTGAACAGTAACACTGTGTTTGAATATAGGAAAATAAAACTTTGCTCTCAAAGTAACACAATAATGACCAACATTTAAAAAAATACAGTGGTGCAGAAGGCCTAAGTAGCAATTCAAAACAAGGCAGAAGTTTTATTTAACAAGTATATTTAATATTTTGGCCACTGTAGCATTACACTTGAACAGTAACACTGTGTATGAATATAGGAAAATAAAACTTTACTCTTCAAGTACCACTATAATGACCACCGTTAAAAAAAAAATACATTTCCGCAGTATCCCTAAGTATCCATTAAAAACTAAACAGAAGTTTTATTTAACATGTACATTTAATATGTTTGGCTACTGCAACATTACACTTGAACAGTTACACTGTGCATGAATATAGGAATATAGGAAAATAAAACTTTGCTCTTCAAGTACCACTATAATGACCACTGTTGAAAAAAATACATTAGCACAGTAGGCCTAAGTATCCATTAAAACAAGGCAGAGGTTTTATTTGACCCTACTGACCAATTATAAAAAAAATAGAAGCGCAGAAGGCCTAAGTATCCATTAATAACAAGGCAAAAGTTTCATTTAACAAGTATATTTAATATTTTTGGCCACTTTAACATTACACTTGAACAGTAACACTGTGTTTGAATATAGAAATATAGGCAAATAAAACATTGCTCTTAAAGTACCACTATAATGACCAACGTAAAAAAAATACATTAGCGCAGTAGGTCTAAGTATCCATTAAAAACAAGGCAGAGGTTTTATTTAACACTACTGACCGATTACAAAAAAAAGGAGTGCAGAAGGCCAAAGTATTCATTAAAAACAAGGCAAAAGTTTTATTTAACAAGAATATTTAATAATTTTGGCCAATTTTTTTGATTGATTGATACTTTTATTTATAGATTGCACAGTTCAGTACATATTCCGTACAACTGACCACTAAATGGTTACGCCCGAATAAGTTTTTCAACTTGTTTAAGTGTAACATTACACTTGAACAGTAACACTGTGTTTGAATACAGGAAAATAAAACTTTGCTCTTCAAATACCACAATATTGACCAACATTAAAACAAATACAGTAGCACAGTAGGCCTGAGTATCCATTAAAAACAAATCAGAGGTTTTATTTAACAAGTATATTAAACATGTTTGGCTACTGTAACATTACACTTGAACAGTAACACTGCGTTTGAGCACAGGAATATAGGAAAATAAAACATGTGACTCTTTGGCGTACCACTAGATGGAGCTCGCGTACCACATTTTGAGAATCACAGAGTTATTGCTGATTTAGGACGTGGCCGCGCGTCGGCCCCTGCTGGCCACCATGCTCACCTCATTCGTAGCGCGGGGCAGAAGCGGTACATGTAGATGTGCCCGTACTGCCGCAGCTCTTGAGCAAATTCTGGTGCCAGTGTTGCATGATGGGCCGGGGGGAAGTAGCGCAGGGCATTTCTCAGTGCCAGCTGTAGAAGAAACGTATAAAAATATGGACTTACAGCAAAGGTACATGTCAATAAATTAGATACAAACCCCGTTTCCATATGAGTTGGTATATTGTGTTAGATGTAAATATAAACGGAATACAATGATTTCAACCCATATTCAATTGAATGCACTACAAAGACAAGATATTTGATGTTCAAACTCATAAACTTTATTTTTTTTTTGCAAATAATAATTAACTTAGAATTTCATGGCTGCAACACGTGTCAAAGTAGTTGGGAAAGGGCATGTTCACCACTGTGTTACATCACCTTTTCTTTTAACAACACTCAATAAACGTTTGGGAACTGAGGAAACTAATTGTTGAAGCTTCGAAAGTGGAATTCTTTCCCATTCTTGTTTTATGTAGAGCTTCAGTCGTTCAACAGTCCGGGGTCTCCGCTGTCGTATTTTACGCTTCATAATTCGCCACACATTTTCGAAGGGAGACAGATCTGGACTGCAGGCGGGCCAGGAAAGTACCCGCACTCTTTTTTTACGAAGCCACTCTGTTGTAACACGTGCTGAATGTGGCTTAGCATTGTCTTGCTGAAATAAGCAGGGGCGTCCATGGAAAAAGACGGCGCTTAGATGGCAGCATATGTTGTTCCAAAACCTGTATGTACCTTTCAGCATTAATGGTGCCTTCACAGATGTGTAAGTCACCCATGCCTTGGGCACTAATGCACCCCCATACCATCACAGATCAATCAATCAATCAATGTTTACTTATATAGCCCTAAATCACTAGTGTCTCAAAGGGCTGCACAAACCACAACACAAACCACTACGATATCCTCGGTAGGCCCACATAAGGGCAAGGAAAACTCACACCCAGTGGGACGTCGGTGACAATGATGACCCAGTGGGACCGGACCCCCTCCTTAAGGGAGAGTGGGACAAAGGAGAAAAAGAAAAGAAACGGCAGATCAACTGGTCTAAAAGGGGAGTCTATTTAAAGGCTAGAGTATACAAATGAGTTTTAAAGTGAGACTTGAATGCTTCTACTGATGCTGGCTTTTGAACTTTGCGTCGATAACAGTCTGGATGGTTCGCTTCCCCTTTGGTCCAGATGACACAATGTCGAATATTTCCCCCAAAAAATTTGAAATGTGGACTCGTCAGACCACAGAACACTTTTCCACTTTGTATCAGTCCATCTTAGATGATCTCGGGCCCAGAGAAGCCGGCAGTGTTTCTGGATGTTGTTGATAAATGGCTTTCGCTTTGCATAGTAGAGCTTTAACTTGCACTTACAGATGTAGCGACGAACTGTATTTAGTGACAGTGATTTTCTGAAGTGTTCCTGAGCCCATGTGGTGATATCCTTGAGAGATTGATGTTGGTTTTTGATACAGTGCCATCTGAGGGATCGAAGGTCACGGTCATACAATGTTGGTTTCCGGCCATGCCGCTTATGTGGAGTGATTTCTCCAGATTCTCTGAACCTTTTGATGATATAAAGGACCATAGATGTTGAAATCCCTAAATTTCTTGCAATTGCACTTTGAGAAAGGTTGTTCTTAAACTGTTTGACTATTTGCTCACGCAGTTGTGGACAAAGGGGTGTACCTCGCCCCATCCTTTCTTTAGTGACAGTGGTTTTCTGAAGTGTTCCTGAGCCCATGAGGTGATATCCTTTAGAGATTGATGTCGGTTTTTTTATACAGTGCCGTTTGAACATCAAATTGTCTTTGTAGCATATTCCACTGAATATGGGTTGAAAATTATTTGCAAATCATTGTATTCCGTTTATATTTACATCCAACACAATTTCCCAACTCATATGAAAATGGGGTTTGTACAAAAGTGATTTGAATTCAGGATTCTAAAGATCCATTAAAAGCAAAGTGAAGAAGTGAAGTCAAGAAGTGACAATATTTACTTTTAGATAATTAATGAGATACTTTACTCGCTGTAAATTAGGGGTTTTCCTTGTACTTCTATGTCAGCTACTGGATGTTAGGATTTCCCTCGGAATAAGTAAAGTATCAATCTATCGGTCCATGAAGTATTTATGAGTGCATGTTGCACATCCCCAAGTCTGTGCTTTAATTATTGACGACAGTGAAGGACTGTGGAGAAGAATCAATATTCCAGCGCGACAAACAGTGATGTCGCAATAGATACACAACATGGTTGGCAAAGTTGACAGTCACTGTCAAGATGGTAATGAGCAGCGCCGGCCACTGTCATAAACACCTGTGGTTGTTTGGGGCCACAATCACTAAAGGGGGAGCCACATGATTATGGCGACCGGTCACTTTGGGAACTGATCATCAACGTGGTGGTGCTCTGCAGGTGTGTCCTTCTTCTACTTTATAATAAACTGAATAACCTCATAAATTAAATTATACTTTGCTTATGCTGGCTGTGAGTCAACATGCCATTTGTTTGCTATAGCAGCATCTATTCAAAAGCCCATAGAGATAACTGCCAATTTAGCATCACTTCAAACGCAGTCATCGTAACAGATTACGACCTTATTTCTAAATCGGCCATACCGTTTAAGTTTATATTGTAGCCCAGGGGTCGGGAACCTTTTTGGCTGAGAGAGCCAAAAAGCCAAATATTTTGAAATATATTTCCGTAAGAGCCATATAATATTTTTTTTTAACACTGAACACAACTAAACACATGCATTTTTAAGTAAAACCAACATTTCTAGAGTATAATAAGTCTCTTATTCTTTGTAATGACATTGTTATTCTGAAGCTAACTGTGGAGGGGGCGTGGCCTGCGGGTGCTGCAGCAACAGGTGCGTAGATGGCCCACCTGGGCCTTGTTATCTAATCACCTGTCGCTCTGTTATAAGCAGCAGCAAGTAGGAGAGATGGGGTTGGGGCTGGAAATACGATTGCTGGAAAACAACTGAGATATTTTTTAAAAAATAAAACAATATTGTAACCCTGAAACAGGCTCTCATGTCGGTGCTTGGTGGTCTGAAGAACCCCCAGGAGGGCAAGCCCCACACTAACCAATAATAAATAAATAACTTCTTACCATTGACGCAACTTCTTGAACAGGTGCGGTAGCAAAAAGGATGGACGGATTAAAAATGCATGAGAATAATTTATATTTTGAACATTATTTTTAACACTGTGATTACAAGTGGGATTATTCATTACTTATCGTGTTAAGCAACGTCAGCTCAGATTTATCAGAGAGCCGGATGCAGTCATCAAAAGAGCCACATCTGGCTCTAGAGTCATAGGTTCCCTACCCCTGTTGTAGCCCAACCGTTTCTTTTAAATATAGTTTCCAAAAAATATTCGTCTTTTCATACATTTTGCCCATTTATTGTGTTTTGTTTGCTTTTTAAATTATTGCCGAAGCGTCATTTTAGTTTTGAATAGACAAGTGGAGAGGCGGGGCTGGCGGTCCAATGGCGGGGCAGGTCAGGGCACACCAGAGCCCGGCCCAAGATGGAGGCGTGGACGGCGAGTTCTATTTTGGTTTCATCTGACCACATGACATTCTCCCAATCCTCTGCTGTATCATCCATGTATCCATTTTGGTATAAACTCAACTCGTCGTGTTTGGAGGAAGAAGAATACTGAGTTGCATCCCAAGAACACCAAACCTACTGTGAAGCATGGGGGTGGAAACATCATGCTTTGGGGCTGGGGTAGGGAACCTATGGCTCTAGAGCCAGATGTGGCTCTTTTGATGACTGCATCTGGCTCTCTGATAAATCTGAGCTGACGTTGCTTAACACGTTAAGTAATGAATAATTCCACTTGTAATCACAGTGTTAAAAATAATGTTCAAAATATAAATTATTCTCATGCATTTTTAATCCGTCCATCCTTTTTGCTACCGCACCTGTTCAAGAAGTTGCGTCAATGGTAAGAAGTTATTTATTTATTATTGGTTAGTGTGGGGCTTGCCCTCCTGGGGGTCCTTCAGACCACCAAGCACCGACATGAGAGCCTGTTTAAGGGTTACAATATTGTTTTATTTTTCAAAAAATATCTGTTGTTTTCCAGCAATTGTATTTCCAGTCCCAACCCCATCTCTCCTACTGGCTGCTGCTTATAACAGAGCGACAGGTGATTAGATAACAAGGCCCAGGTGGGCCATCTACGCACCTGTTGCTGCAGGCCCGCAGGCCACGCCCCCCTCCACAGTTAGCTTCAGAATAATAATGTTATTACAAAGAATAAGAGACTTATTATACTCAAAAAAAATTTGGTTTTACTTAAAAATGCACACGTTTAGTTGTGTTCAGTGTTAAAAAAAATATTATATGGCTCTTACGGAAATATATTTCAAAATATTTGGCTTTTTGGCTCTCTCAGCCAAAAAGGTTCCCGACCTCTGTGCTAAGGGGACAGGACGATTGATCCGTGTTAAGGAAAGAATGAATGGGGCCATGTATCGTGAGATTTTGAGCCAAAACCTCCTCCCATCAATGAGAGCTTTGAATGGTTGACCAAATACTTATTTTCCACCATAATTTACAAATAAATTCTTTAAAATTCCGACAATGCGAATTCCTGTATTTTTTTTCACATTCTGTCTCTCACAGTTGAAGTGTACCTATGATGAAAATTACAGACCTCTGTCATCATTTTAAGTGGGAGAACTTGCACAATCGGTGGCTGACTAAATACTTTTTTTGCCCCACTGTATGCCCAGCCCTAACTAGAGTTTATAACATTTTCTACATATAGTTTTTTAACATCAAGAAACCTTTTAGACATGAAATAACCCACACATTACAATACTCACATGTTAGCATTATAGCACCTAGCTCGTTGCACCAGAAATATTAAAGACCAAAATGGGGCCACAAAAACAAAATGTTATTTTGGGCCACAAAAAAACCTGGTTATGAGATGACACATATAAACAGTTCAAACTTTCTTTATTTCCACTCACCCGCTCCTCTTCGGCTGAGAGGTTTGGCGTCCGAACGGGCGCATGGGGCACATCGGGGTCTCGTCCACGGCGTGGCGGCAATGGGTCCAGAGGAAAAGCACGGCAGATCTCCTTCAAGGTGGACATGGCGTTTCTTGTTGGTGGAAAGATTGTTGCAGGAGTGCTGCGACGCATTTAAAGCCGCTTCACCGGGAGGTCATCTTGCAATCCACCAATGACAGAGAGGTAATTATTGACTGCTGAGGGAGTTTGAAAAGTGGACATTCTGACCTCCGACCCATGACGAAACCTTTGGACAAGTGAACAAATATGTATTATTCTTGATGTTATGTACTTATTTTAAACAAAGTCAGCTAACCAGGCATACACATATTGTTTCCAGGTTCAATGATATGAATAGAGGATAAAAAGGGCGACTTACCCCAACAGTGGCTGCAAAAATACATCATTTTTCCCGAAACAAACATTGGGATTGGCGGTTAGGACAAAAATAGGCGCCACCCGTTCATCCTTCAGGAAGCGACAGACAACATACAGCTTGAAATATCACAATCACTGCCTTTTTGTAATAATCATACGGTGACAAAATGCCCAACAATATTTATTTGAGTAATTTAGACGTCATTGAGGTATAAATGCTCTGTGTGTGGTTACGATGACAAATCAAAGTGAGGAGAAATAGAATCGGTAGAAACCCTTTGCAGTGCAGTACTATGAACAGTAAAAAAAGGTGACTAACAGCGTACATGAAATGCATTTAGCGCAACTAACTGTAAAGCAACATCTTGTTCGGTCATCTCACGAGTTTCTTGCCAAGAAAAGACGTCTTTGAGGGCGTACTCACATGCGGCCATCCCTTTTTTTCTCAATTTTACGGAAACGTCTCTAGGCTTCTTTCGTAGTGGACTGCTTGATCTCTTATTTGGAGTCGTGTGTGTGTGTGTGAGTTCTAATTAGCACACTTTGCCATGGACTCTGCAAGAGGGATGAGAAGCAAAATAAGTAGGTTTAGGATTTCTAATGAACTTTGCTTTCTTTTTTGTTGAGTGCTCTTTAGATGGGGGAGGTGGTCCATATTAGCACCTGCTAACCTGCTTTACATGCTGGCATGTTAAGAGTTTGCATTAAAACCAGTAAAACCTGCTGCCCGCAATTTTGACAAAAACAACATGTATAGGAGCTAAGTTGGGAACACTGATCCCTCCGGCTAGGTCAGGGGTCGGGAACCTTTTTGGCTAAGGGAGCCAAAAAGCCAAATATTTTGAAATATATTTCCGTAAGAGCCATATAATATTTTTTTTAACACTGAACACAACTAAACGTGTGCATTTTTAAGTAAAACCAACATTTCTGGAGTATAATAAGTCTCTTATTCTTTGTAATAACATTGTTATTCTGAAGCTAACTGTGGAGGGGGCGTGGCCTGCGGCAACAGGTACGTAGATGGCCCACCTGGGCCTTGTTATTTGATCACCTGTCGCAGCAGCCAGGAGGAGAGATGGGGTTGGGGCTGGAAATACAATTGCTGGAAAACTGAGATATTTTTTGAAAAATAAAAAAATATTGTAAACCTGAAACAGGCTCTCGTGTCGGTGCTTGGTGGTCTGAAGAACCCCCAGGAGGGCAAGCCCCACACTAACCAATAATAAATAAATAACTTCTTACCATTGACGCAACTTCTTGAACAGGTGCCGTAGCAAAAAGGATGGACGGATTAAAAATGCATGAGAATAATTTATATTTTGAACATTATTTTTAACACTGTGATTACAAGTGGAATTATTCATTACTTATCGTGTTAAGCAACGTCAGCTCAGATTTATCAGAGAGCCAGATGCAGTCATCAAAAGAGCCACATCTGGCTCTAGAGCCATAGGTTCCCTACCCCTGTGCTAGGTCTTCTTATTCTCTGGTGGAACAGGTACATACAGTATGAGGTATGCTAAGAAGTGGAGATATTATGACATCTATTGTACACAGTTGTAGCGACAAGCGAGTGACAGTCCCGCTGTGTTAATGAGCGACAGCAAACCGGTGGGGCTAATATGTTAAAGGCCTACTGAAACCCTAATTTATATATCGATGATGAAATATTAACATTGCAACATACGCCAATACAGCCTTTTTAGTTAACTAAATTGCAATTTTAAATTTCACGCAAAGTATTGAAAATGTCAGTATAACGCGTGCGCGTGACGTCTCGGGTTGTAGCGGACATTTTTTTCCAGCCCAATCCCAGCTATAAGTAGTCTGCTTGAATCGCATAATTACACAGTATTCTGGACATCTGTGTTGCTGAATCTTTTGCAATTTGTTCAATTAATAAAGGTGACGTCAAAGAAGAAAGATGTATTTGGGAAGCGGTGTATTGCAGCTGCCTTTAGCAACACAAACACAGCCGGTGTTTCCTTTTTTACATTCCCGAAGGTGAAGCTTTACTATGGAACAGAGCGGTCAAGCGAACATGGTTCCCCAACACATGTCAACCGGTAGGTTTCGGTGAGAAATTTGTGGTAATAAGTCGGCTCTAATCGTAGACATGAGCGGCGCTTGCGTCGTTCCCCGTTGTGCACCTGTCAAAGAGGCAGCTGCGTGGCTTCCCTCTGAGACACTGGCGGGAGGTAAGACGGTATAATCTCACTACAACAATAGTAACACAATAAGCAGATAAGGGATTCTCCCGAATTATCCTAGTAAATGTGTCTAATAACATCTGAATCGCTCCCACTGCCCTGTCTTTTTCTTCTTCTTTATTATTCACTCTAACTTTCCTCATCCACGAATCTTTCATCCTCGCTCAAATTAATGGGGAAATCGTCGTTTTCTCGGTCCGAATCGCTCTCGCTGCTGGTGGCCTTGATTGTACACAAAGTTCAGATGTGAGGAGCTCCACAATCCGTGACGTCACGCGCACATCGTCTGCTACTTCCGGTACAGGCAAGGCTTTTTATTAGCGACCAAAAGTTGCAAACTTTATCATCGATGTTCTCTACTACAGTAAATCCTTTCAGCAAAAATATGGCAATATCGCAAAATGATCAAGTATGACACATAGAATGGACCTGCTATCCCCGTTTAAATAAGAAAATCTCATTTCAGTAGGCCTTTAATATTGCATTCATCCATCCATCCATTTTCTAACGCTTATTCCCTTCAGGGTCTTGGGGGGTGCTGGAGCCTATCTCAGCTATAATCGGGCGGAAGGCAGGGTACACTCTGGACAAGTCTCCACCCCATCGCAGTGCCAACACAGATAGACAGACAACATTCACACTCACACTAGGGCTAATGTAGTGCTGCCAATCAACCTATCCCCAGGTGAATGTCTTTGGAGGTGGGAGGAAGCCGGAGTACCCGGACTGAACCTACGCAGTCATGGGGAGAACATGCAAACTCCACACAGAAAGATCCCTAGCCTGGGATTGAACCCAGGACTACTAAGGACCTTTGTATTGTGAGGCAGGCGCACTAACCCCTCTGTCCATATTGCATTCATTTCTACTGTAATAATGTATTAATAATAATAATCCTGCTCAGTGGCCTTGTGGTTAGAGTGTTCGCCCTGAGATTGGTAGGTTGAGAGTTCAAACCCCGGCCGAGCCATACCAAAGACTATAAAAATGGGACCCATGACCTCCCTGCTTGGCACTAAGCATCAAGGGATGGAATTGGGGGCTAAATCGCCAAAATGATTCCCGAGCGTGCCCACCGCTGCTGCCCACTGCTCCCCTCACCTCCCAAGGGTGGAACAAGGGAATGGATCAAATGCAGATGGTAATTTCCCCACACCTAGTGATAAATAAATAAATGATAAATGGGTTGTACTTGTATAGCGCTTTTCTACCTTCAAGGTACTCAAAGCGCTTTGAGAGTACTTCCACATTTACACACACATTCACACACTGATGGAGGGAGCTGCCATGCAAGGCGCTAACCAGCACCCATCAGGAGCAAGGGTGAAGTGTCTTGCTCAGGACACAACAGACGTGACGAGGTTGGTACTAGGTGGGAATTGAACCAGGGACCCTCGGGTTGCGCACGGCCACTCTTCCACTGCACCACGCCGTAGTGTCTGTGTGACTATTGTTGGGACTTTAACTTTCATAGAGCCATTCTTATTACTTCATTGATTATTATCTGGAGTCGTGATTGTATATCTTTTTGTAGCGGTCGTTGATTTTCACGAGAGGGGCCCAGAAACGGACTGCACGGCATCGTCGTGTAAGTACGCCCTTAAGATTTGCATCAGTAAAGCACATCTTGACAAAGTCTCACACATGAACATGCATTTGCAAACATGTTGTTAGCTTTCTAGCGAGCTACTGGGCTTCGTGCCATCACAGTCCTGCACAGTGTCAGATGTGGACTTAGAGTCACCGGGTGTTTCTTCCATGCGCTGCTCTCCATCCGGGACCTTGTCGTCTTCTTGCGGGTAGAGCTCCGGGTAGCGCTGCATGCACTCCTGCATGGCCGTGAACTGATCCAGGCACTCGGAGCCTTTCACCTCTTCTTTACTGTAGTGGAAACACGAGAAGGCCTCCTTAAAGTCGATCCCACAGGGACCACTGGCCATCCCGCCCAGGCAAGGGCAGTTCCAGTTAATGTCGCCACTGGGAAGAATCAAACCTAGCAGGAGAGAAGAGGTTACAAGCTGGTGTTAACGCACTCATTGTGTCTTTTTACGCATTGTATTCAGAAAGGACGCGGAATTACGTGGCGCGTTTTTTTTACCATATTTTCCGGACTATAAAGTTACCGTATTTTTCCGACTATAAGTCAGAGTTTTTTTTCATAGTTTGTCCGGAGCGACTTATGTGTGAAATTATTACCACATTACCGTAAAATATCAAATAATATAATTCATCTCATTCGCGGAAGAGACGAAGAAAATGTCAGCAATCGTCACACACACGTCAACCAATAAAAATTTGACGGGGGAGGGTCATGGCAGAAATGTATAGTGGGTCATGGAATGCTAACTGCTATATGCTACCGTCGTAGCTATTAAAATGGATCATTTCATCGTTGGCGGTGTCCCGACAAATTTCTTCCCTCTACAAAAACCTTCGCCCCCCATTTACTTCCGGGGTCATGATTAATACAGATGTTTTGTTAACGCTATATTATAAAAATACAGACGTTTTGTTAACGCTATATTATAAAAAAAATTTAAAAAATGGAAAAAACAATTTACAAACACAAGCTATGGGATGAAGTAAGAGGAAACGTGACCCTGGAAGTAAATGTGTCATCCCATAGCTTGTGTTTGTAAACTGTTTTTTCAATTTAATTTTTTATAATATAGCGTTAACAAAATGTCTGTATTCTTATAATATAGCGTTATATTTTTATAATATAGCGTTAACAAAATGTCTGTATTAATCATGACCCCAGAAATAAATGGTGGGAAGGCTTTTGTAGGGGGGGGGGGAGAAATTTGGCGTGACAGCGGTAACTTATAAAAACTGAGAAGGGCTGAACAAAAATGGCACCGAAAGTGAAATCATGTACTGCAGACAAGCTGGACGTAGTGAAATATGCAGCAGAAAACGACAAGAGGAAGCGGCGCATACCTTTGGAGTTGGCAGAGTTGTTCAGAAGCGACATCGAGGAAGAATATTTCATGGTATTTATCGATTAAGAGTGACAGATTGTTTGGTAAACGTATAGAATGTTCTATATGTTATAGTTATTTGAATGACTCTTACCATAATATGTTAGGTTAACATACCAGGCACCTTCTCAGTTAGTTATTTATGCCTCATATATCGTACACTTATTCAGCCTGTTGTTCACTATTCTTTATTTATTTTAAATTGCCTTTCAAATGTCTTTTCTTGGTGTTGGATTTTATCAAATAAATTTCCCCCAAAAATGTGACTTATACTCCAGTGCAACGTATATATGTTTTTTTTCCTTCTTTATTATGCCTTTTCGGCCGGTGCGACGTATACTCCGGAGCGACTTATAACCCGAAAAATACGGTAAGCTTAACCATCTCAATGCTTTTGAAGAGTTGGAAGAGGTGAAAATGGTCTTAAATTGAAGATGTAAAGAAAAATTGTCATTCTGTATTATCATAACCAATTTTAATGACCATATTGACTTGAAACATCCCATGTGTAACTGAAAGGAGGGCATTCTTACACAACAGCCATACATGTCACACCAAGGGTGGCATTAAAGAACGACAACACCGTCAAAAATATGTGCCATATTGTGAAACCAAACTAAAAAATGACAGACACATTCCGGGAGAAGATTTGCACCACAACAGAACAAATACACACAATTCCCTGCAGTACCAACTCTTTTGGGACGCTACACTATTTTATTTGGTACAGGGTGTAATTATACGTGTGACCACTAGATGGCAATCAAACATAAGAGATAAGTTTCATGTAAACAACATGGCCTTGTGGTGAGAGTGTTTGCCCTGAGATCGATAGGATGCGAGTTCAAACCCCGACCGAGTCATACCAAACACTGTAGAAATGGGACCCATTACCTCTCTGCTTGACACTCAAAGCATCAAAGGTTGGAATTGGGGGTTAAATCACCAACAATGATTCCCGGGCACGGCCACCGCTGCTGCTCACTGCTCCCCTCACTTAGTGTGTGTGTGTGTGTGTGTTACAATCATTGGT
>NC_084612.1:70128427-70253427 GCF_033978795.1 Nerophis ophidion
TGAATAAAACAAAGCATGCACAGGAAGACACTAGCAACAAAAGTACAATACACAGTATAATGACTACAACATTGAGGATGTATAAGTGATTTTTACCTGTTGAGTTCATGGACCATTGATGTCTCTCTGTGTCCTCTCATCACCATCTGCTGCTCTTTCAACTGTTTTGCCACCTGGATGATTAACAATAATGAAGTTATCGCCATCTTTGCATTCTGGGATTTTTTTGGGCTAAAACATCTAAAAGTATTCATACCAAAAGCAAATGTAAATCTGTTATTCAACCATTTAGAGTAGAGGCATGACTTTGGAATCTTTTCAAAGATAATACGGTGAATAGTCCTCCCCAGTAGTCAAAATGTGACTGAAAGCAACTAATAGGGAGTTTGAATATGGTGAGATGTATACGTCCTTTACGTTCACCTATAATTTTTGCCTAGAAATGGGCTATATAGACTTAAGTCTATATCAAGATGTATATTGCTGCCTCCAGCAATATTGATATCTAATCACAATTTATCATTTAGTATATAGAGCAATTTTAAAATAGGTTACAGAAGCTCCCAACATAAACTGTAACATATTACGTAATTTCCAGTTGTATTATTTTGTCCAAACTATTATTAATGTACTTGTGCTAATATCTGGTTACTTCATGTTGTAACATATTTTTATCTGCACTTCTGTTACAACGTAATAAACAATTATTCTTCTGACGCTTGGATACTTTACATTAGTATAGGCGATACCGCAAATTTGGTATCAATTCAATACCAAGTACTTAGAGTAGCAGTATTGACAATACCAATGCTGATACTTAAATTTTTAAAAATCATTAAATGAATACATTTTTATTATAATTATTATCAAACAAAGGGAAGTGAAGTGACATATTTATATAGCGCTTTTCTCTAGTGATTCAAAGCGCTTTATATAGTGACACATAGGATGTCAGTGTAACAATATCAGGAGGTTTACCTCCCAATTCTTCAGGACAACTTAAAATCCTCAGTCCGGAGGTTGGGTGTTGGGCGCACTTGGGTTTTCCAACAGGACAATGACCCTAAACACACGTCTAAAGTGGTAAAAGAATGGCTAAATCAGGCTAGAATTAAGGTTTTAGAATGGCCTTCCCAAAGTCCTGACTTAAAACGTGTGGAAAATGCTGAAGAAACAAGTCCATGTCAGAAAACCAACACATTTAGCTGAACTGCACCAATTTTTTCAAGCGGAATGTTCAAAAATTCAACCAGAAGCTTGTGGATGGCTACCAAAAGTGCCTTATTGTAGTGAAACTTGCCATGGGACATGTAAACAAATATTAATGCTGTACGTATACTTCTGAGCCAGCAGATTTGGTCACATTTTCAGTAGACCCATAATAAATTCATGAAAGAGCCAAATTTCATAAATGTTTTTTGTGACCGACAAGTATGTGCTCCAATCCCTCTATCATAAAAAAATATAAAAAAAAAGAGTTGTAGAAATAGTTGGAAACTCAAAACAGCCATGACATTATGTTCTTTACAAGTGCTAAGGAGGACGCCAGATTGTGTTGAGGACCCAATTGTTTGTTTGTCACGGTCAAATTTACATGTCAGTGCTACTAGCTACAGCTGTTATCAACATGCATTTTCACGATATAATATTTAAAAACTATTAAACCAAATGTATTTGTCCATATCGCACAAGTCCAGTCTACATTTTCCGCTGCTCCGTTACACATGAGTTCCTTGCTTGTACGACACAATCTCATTGGCCATTTAGCAAGTCAGTCATCATTAACCTTTGATGTAATTTACATAGGTTAGTTAGGTTACAAGAGAGGGTGACTGACATACAGAAGTTCACTGGCTATTCTGCCATAACAGAAAAGGTCATCACTTTTCTACTGTGTTGAGTGATGTGTCAATTAAAAGTTCAGCGTTCATTCAGTAGCACGGTTTGGCTAATGCTTTCAGCTAACCAAATTTACACTGAGTAATATGGAAATTATATGCATCTGTCAAAAATGAAGAAAGTTTGCAGCACACTGTGAGCTTTTCATAATGAGTTTCATTCATGTTTGTTTGCCACTGGTTGATTATTTGTGTTTACAGATTGTATCCTGACATTGTGTTTTGCATAAAAATAGTAGATGCCACACGAGCAGAAGGCATTAAGGGAGACTGATACATAACAACTGTTTGGTCTTACATCTTTTGCGGAGGAGCCGGAGACTTCAATCCAGGTTTTGGAGAAGAAGGCACAAGATCCAAGCATGAAGGCAATATAGATGAATGCGTGGACTGGATCCTCTAGAACTGAACCAAATGACTCAGGTGGGGAGAAGTAGTAACAGAGCCCACCGACAGGATACGCCCGGGCCGGACCACCGGTTGAAGCATCCTACGGATACAAGCATTTTGGTTGTGTCAACACCTGCCATAATGATTCAATTGTTGTTGGAAGATGTAAAAGTCAAACATATACTTACAGACCAAGTTCCCAGCAGATTGACCAGGAAGTTCCCGCTAAAGCGCGTGGAAAGCATCTGGGAGATGACGTACAAATTGGAAACCAAGGCAGACTGCAGGATGATGGGAATGTTGGAGGTGTAAAAGAGTTTAATGGGGTAGGTGTTGTACTGGCCGCGGTAGCGAGCGGACTTGATTGGCAGATCCACTCTGAATCCCTGTGAGGGGCAACAAGAGGTGACGACATATTAATAACACTTTTAATTAGGGATGTTACGATTAGGGATTTATGCTGCTGATTCCGATCTCACATGAGTGAGATCGGCAATTACTGATCACACGTATTAACTGTACATTTTTCAAAATATTTATGGTGGGGTTGCGCGATATAGATAACAAGATTTCCCCATAATGTATTTGAATGTGGCAGTGCTCTACGGCAACATATTAGCTGCCACAATTAAAAAAGTAGGGAGTTTTTACGTGAAAACAAAAAAAGTAATATATAATGTAGCATCCAGAAGAAGCCAAACAAAGTCTGGCGCTTTTTTTTTAGCTTTTATTGCCAATCTTATGCTAACATTGGGCCCAATTCCAACAAGTAGCACACACGTCTGCCTCCGTGTTTCATTCCCAAACACAAAACACTTCCTCATTCTTCGCCTACACATTGTGTCCACAAACCATGGGAAAAATTAACATTAGAACAATCTAAAATACACCAACACCAGCAGGTAAGTTACAGTATGAATGGATGTATATAGTATATTATTTTCACACTATTGACTAGTGATGCACAGAAAATTTGACCCCCAAAAGAAGATGTACTTTGATCACCGGAACAGCGCTGCCGAAACCGAATATTGTGATAACGCAAGTCATTTACACGGTGTTATCTGGAGCAGAGGCAGCATGTCCGCGCTGTGGGCATACTTTTAGTATCCGAGATATAGCTGCGGACAGCGAGTTTCAAAATTTAACATACCAGTAGCGGCTAGTAAGGAGAGCAAAACATCAGGCTCTGTGCAGCTGGCTTTTCGGCACTGACATGTAGCAACAGAAGTAAAGAGTCTCTAAATAAAAGTAAAGTCTACAATATTACCAGGAATAGACGCTTAATTTTTCCAGTCGTTTGCCTAATAAAATAATAAAAATCTCTAGAAAATACTTTCTCAACAAATTACAAAGTATAATAAGCAGCAACAATTGAAAATTACAGTAAAACGATGCTGTTAGAAAAAAATATGTTAATACTAAATTAATAACAGGTTAAAAAAAAAAATGTATGGGTACATTTTGTTGCCTTTTTAAAGAAAATACATGCATCATCTAATTATATAATGATGTCATATTGACCACACCTATGACCACGTCCCTGCCGCCACAGGTATCTTGGCAATCTAGGGGAAACCCTGGACAATATACAATATAAATGATATAAGTTTGGCTGACAATAGAGCTTTTAATAATATCGTTATATTGTGATAATTCATGTTAATGATACATTCTAGCTTTGTCCACAAATTTGAAAGCCACGCAGGAGGACTTTAAAAGGCAAAAACCAAATGATATAAATCAAGAAACTATAGTAGGTCATAATTTAAAAATGTAATTGATATTGTAAACCAAATTTGTAGTGTCACTCAAATAATATTCAAAAAACTGAATAACAACTGCTTATTACAATTTAACAGAAGTATAGTTACATAATAAAGTTGCCAGATATTACCAGTAATTTAGGAAGTAGATTAATAATAATAGGTTTGAGCAAATAATACAACTGGAAATGATATGATATTTTGCTGCATGTCAGCAGCCAAAAAGGAGCCTTTGTGACCTGTTTTGAAATGGCTCGATTATCATTTATATTTCAGATAATATATTGTAGTGTTTATCGTTATCGCAGGAAGCTGCAATACATATTGCAATATGGATTACAGGCCATATCGCCCATCTCTAGTTAGTACTATTTACATTTACATACTATTGTCATTATTTTATATATCCACCGAACGGTAGAAAATGGATGGATGGATGTCATTATTTTAATAAACATACTTTTGTTTTCATTCGTTACGGACCTAATTTCATCAAGGGAAAAAAGGTTGTTGACGATATCAAAATTACCACTTCTCCACACTGTGTATGGACATAGGCAATTAGCTGCTAGCTTGTCAGCCGGGGAACTCAAATGTTTTTATTTATAGCCAGAAAAAACGGCTTTTGAGATTAGCATTAAAAGCATGTTGAAGATGTTAATTTAGCTTAATGATGTGTATTTATAAACGGTTGATTTATATACCGTATTTTTTGGAGTATAGGTCGCTCCAGAGTATAAGTCGCACCTGCCGAAAATGCATAATAAAGAAGCAAAAAAACATATATAAGCTGCACTGGAGTATAAGTCGCATTTTTTGGGGAAATTTATTTGATAAAATCCAACACCAAGAATAGACATTTGAAAGGCAATTTAAAATAAATAAAGAATAGTGAACAACAGGCTGAATAAGTGTACGTTATATGAGGCATAAATAACCAACTGAGAAGGTGCCTGGTATGTTAACGTAACATATTATGGTACGAGTCATTCAAATAACTATAACATATAGAACATACTATAAGTTTACCAAACAATCTGTCACTCCTAATCGCTAAATCCCATGAAATCTTATACGTCTAGTCTTTTACGTGAATGAGCTAAATAATATTATTTGATATTTTACGGTAATGTGTTAATAATTTCACACATAAGTCGCTCCTGAGTATAAGTCGCACCCTTGGCCAAACTATGAAAAAAACTGTGACTTAAAGGCTAGTAAAGTAAAGTTTTATACCTGACAAGTTTCGCTCTACCCCCGACGCACACCAAGGGACACCGGCATCCCACCATCTCAGATGAGATGGAAAAATTCATACAACACGTCACAGACGACATCATGCTAACATCACGTGACACCTCTGATGAAAGCTGCAAAAGCAAGGTAGCCGAAACTTGTCAGGTACAAATCTTTACCTTACTAGCCTATATAAATCAACCATTTATAAATAGCATTGAAAGCATTAATGTACAAAGGTGATCGCAGACTTATTCAAGAAAATCGTCTGATACTGATCGGTGGCTGACAGATCGGCACATCTCTACTTATAATGCATATTTCATCACGCTGCCTGCTTGGGGTCAACTTAAACACAAAATAACTCACCTGAAAGTATATGACTACAGCAAAAACAAAGACTGTGGCAATTAGGTTCATGAGGTTGGGCAGGTTTTGTCTGTAGAAGGCCTCTCTTAGAGCACGCACTTTGTCCGTCCTTGTAGCCAGCAGATGGAAAAGAGCAATAATGGCTCCCTCAAACTCTGTGCCTGTAAAATAACACAAGAAATAATACTTTTTTTTGCCGCTGGAGGCACGATTAGCAATACAGAAGAAAACCATTTGTTCTTGTGTAGACACTTACCTCTGCCAGTGTTTACAGTGGTTGGGCTGAAAGCCTTCCAGACGATTGTCTCACAGATGTTGGTCGCAATGAAAAGCGAAATACCCGAGCCGAGGCCATAGCCTTTCTGGAGCAATTCATCCAGAAGCAGCACAATGAGACCGGCCACAAACAGCTGGTTTGAAGAGAGATGTGATTGGTCAGCCTTATTTTAAAGACACTCAAATATAACAGCTGTGTCAACAAGATTCTCAATGTTGCAAATAATGTTGTAGAGCAGCCATTTTTTCAATATGTTTGGTAGCGTAAATATGTATTACAGTTAGAGGTGCAACAATACGTCTACAAATATTGACCATAAAATCTGTCGCTGACAAATCCATTTGCAGATAAAAACCTGTCAAGTGTCGATACATGTTGCCCTAGTTTTCTTAAAGCCATAAATACCTTGCTCATTTTGCAAAGTGGATTGTTTTTTTTATGGCATTACTTCTACGATACGGGAGCATTTAAAGCTGGGGAATGTCGTGCATCTGGGGAATAGGATCTCAACTCTGTGAGATAGTTAGCTTGTTTCCTTGCTTCAGTAGCTAGCTAACAAGAGTCAAATCAAGTTGTGTGAAAAATAGATTTAACTATCATTTCAGCCAGCTAAACTTTGTCTGAATCAATTCAAGTACTTTTTTATTTGTCAGGAACATCAGGTGTGAAGCAGCGTTAGCACAATAAACGTCAACACGCAAACATTAGGCACCTCGATGCCGATATCATAAAATAATAAACATACAGTCTGAATGCAGAATGCATTAAAACAAAAATATATCCATTGTCATGTTTTTCAAAATGATGGTGAACGATGGGCAAAAATAAAAAAAAAGTGCAATCCCCTTTAGGTTAAATCAGCAAAAATGATTCCCTGGCGCGCCCACAGCTGCTGCTCACTTCTCCCCTCAACTCCCAGGGGGTGATCAAGTGTGATGGATCAAATGCAGAGAATAATTTCACCACAGCTCATGTGTGTGTGACAATCATTGGTACTTTAAATTTAACATAAGTCACAGCGAGAAGGCCTGTTCATACATTGAAAGGCAGTCATGTAAGCAAATGTAAGTGCATGAGATTTAAAGTATTTAAGAAAATAATAGTATAATTGTATCTCTATACACAGTCTGTGTGTGTGTGTACCTGGATGATGATGAGCAGACAGATGCCAGCTCCCATCTCTGAGGGGTCACCGTACATGCCGGTCATCACGTAAACAATAGCTTGCCCAATGGTGATGATCATTCCAAACACTGGAATACGTCAACAGGCGTGAGACTCACCACATTACCCGTGTTACAAGACAGCAAAATATAATAGTATTGTCCGTACATTTCTGTGCTCCGTTGAAGAGGGCTCGGTCTTTGGGCGTGTCCCCAACTTCGATAATTTTAGCTCCAGCAAGAAGCTGCATGATGAGGCCGGAGGTGACGATCGGAGAGATGCCCAGCTCCATCAACGTGCCTGGAAGTAAACACTTACATTAGAGGAGGGCGTGTCCAAGCTGATACTGTTGTGCATTTAAATGCAAACAAACTAGAGGTACAGTATGTTCGACATCTACCTCGATTTGAGGCCAGAATCACTCTCATCCAGTAGAAGGGATCTGCAGAGTCTGAGGACATGATGCCAAAGAGGGGGATCTAAAAAAACAGATGCATAACCTCATTATTATCTACATCCATTGCTTTCGGTCCCCTAGGGGAGTGGGGGGGTGCCCACATATGCGGTCCTCTCCAAGGTTTCTCATAGTCATCATTGTCACTGTCACCGACGTCCCACTGGGTGTGAAGTGAAGTGAATTATATTTATATAGCGCTTTTCTCAAGTGACTCAAAGCGCTTTACATAGTGAAACCCAATATCTAAGTTACATTTAAACCAGTGTGGGTGGCACTGGGAGCAGGTGGGTAAAGTGTCTCGCCCAAGGACACAACGGCAGTGACTAGGATGGCGGAAGCGGGAATCGAACCTGCAACCCTCAAGTTGCTGGCACGGCCACTCTACCGCTTGTGAGTTTTTCCTTGCCCTTATGTGGGCTCTGTACCGAGGATGTCGTTGTGGTTTGTGCAGCCCTTTGAGACACTTATGATTTAGGGAAATATAAATAAACACTGACTGATTGATTGATGTTATGAATGAATTGGTGTTAACTTCAACATTCATTTCTGTAATGAGACCACTCAAGACTAATTGATCTATAGCAGTGATTCTCAAACTGTCGTACGTGTACAAAGCTCCATCTAGTGGTACAACAAAGAATAACTATCCAAACACATTGTTATTGTTCATCCATCCATCCATTTTCTACCGCTTGTCCCTTACAGGGTGTTAGAGCTTATCTCAGCTGCATTCGGGCAGAAGGCGGTGTACACCCTGGACAAGTCGCCACCTTATCACAAGGCCACCACAGATAGTCAACATTCACACACTAGGGCCATTACTGTGTGTAATGTTACAGTGGCCAAATATTAAATATACTTGTCAAATAAAACCTCTGCCTTGTTTTAATAAATAATTAGGCCTACTACACTACTGTATTTTATTGTTGGTCATGTTGTCTGTCTATCTGTGTTGGCCCTGCGATGAGGTGGCGACTTGTCCAGGGTGTACCCCGCCTTCCACCCGATTGTAGCTGAGATAGGCGCCAGTGCCCCCCGTGACCCCAAAAGGGAATAAGCGGTAGAAAATGGATGGATGGATTATGGTGTTTTCTTAGGTGGTACTAGTGGCCGTGCGCAACCCGAGGGTCCCTGGTTCAATCCCCAACCACGTCTGTTGTGTCCTGAGCAAGACACTTCACCCTTGCTTCTGAGGGGTGCTGGTTAGTGCCTTGCATGGCAGCTCCCTCCATCAGTGTGTGAATGTGTGTGTGAATGGGTAAATGTGGAAGTAGTGTCAAAGCGCTTTGAGTACCTTGAAAGTAGAAAAGCGCTATACAAGTACAACCCATTTATTTATTTATTTACTTGGTGAAAAAGGTTTTGAGAACCACTTATGTATAGGGAAGTTTTGAAAAAGTCTCCAACTTTCATGACTATTAGACCTACGGTACTTTGACAAAATGAAAGGAGAGGTGAGTTCTTTGTTTTATTTGTATGACTGCAAACATTTAAATAGTTTATTTACGAAGAAGCAGTCTTTCCACTCAAACTTTGTCTTTATGCTATATTGTAGTAATTGGTCAATTAGAGGTCGGAATCTAAATAAATACAACAATACTACAGTTAGAGTCGAAGCAAATATTAACTGACACTTTGAGGAGCTAGTCAAAATCAGGTGGTGAGCTACTGGTGGCTCAAGAGCTACCTGCTGGGAACCCGGGTATAATAAACCCACTACAGGATGACACGAAGCAGTTCTACATACCTGCAAACTAAAACTGTTGTTAAACATACTTGCGCTAGTAACAGAAATAGGTTTTATAAAGTAACGATGAGAGCTGACTCTGTCCTAGGCTGCACACTGGACACCACTGGCTGACAAAAGGATGTTGGCTAATCGGTTAGGTGGGATTTACCCTGGATAACCTTAGGGTAAACGGGGGCTTACTTTTCAACCTTTTGTGGACCTTACAGTATCGCACCAGCAAGTCACAACAACTCACCTGGCAGCAAACCAAGAAGATGAAGAGAGTGATGGCTGTCCATAGAACCTTCTCTCTGAACTGGATCTGAAATTGAAATCATTATGACAGGTTGATCAGCATGTGGTCAGAAGACTTGTTGATTACTCCAGGAAATTCGCACGTACCTTTCTTTCAGGTTTTTGGATTTCTGGCAAAACTGCGCAGAATGGCTTTATCACTTCCAAGAATTTGACTGAAATTAAACAAAGTACAACATTTTAGTGCTTTTCACAAATGGTTTGAAGAATCCGTGAGACGTGGCAATGGACTGACGGGCGGACTCTCATCACCACACATGGACGTCAAATAAACTATGGAATATGACAGAATGTGATGATTGCTGTTTTTGTTGTCAGGAGTCTGAATCCTCCCTGCTTTTGTTTTGTTGTCATATCGTGTCTTCGTTTTGGGTGGAAGTTGAAAAAAATGTGTTAAGGATTGGTTTGTTTATGAAGCTTGACGTGGTTTCTGTTACTTAGGGAGAGTTCATTGACAGCCATGATTTGGTCAATTTAATTATAGTACTCGGTAAAAGGTTTATTTTTAAGGCCTAAAATAGATATTCACATAGTATTACTTTCTATAAAAAATGTATTCAGCATTTTTTAACTTTAGAAAGTTATATGGTTGAAACTGATAATGATGCCAAAAAACCTAGTAGATGGGAAGTTCTCAAATGCTTATTTTGAAATTGTAATTTTGTTTATATACTATATGCAATCTGTTGTTGTGTTCCCTAATTTAAGTGTACATAAATGAAGATGTGTGTTGCGGAGACCGACCTGGACATAATCTGAACCGGGCCTGGTTTTAAAAACCCTTTAAACAGCTTCATTTCATACAGTTTAAGGTTGTCCATCGTATATATTTTAACAAACTTAACTCTCCAAAATGTATGTCAATATTGCAGATACATGTAATCGCTGTCAATTGATTCCTGCAAACATGACACACATGTTCTGGTCTTGTCCCTGTCTGAAAGTCTACTGGACTAATATTTTTAAACATCTTGCAGATGCACTAAATTTTAAATTGACGACTTGTGTAGAATTTACTATTTTTGGAATTCCACCAAACTATCAAAAAATTAAGCAGACTTTTAAGGGATAGTATTGCGTTTGCATCTTAAATATAGTTTGTAGAAAGATCTTATTGAAGTGGAAATCACAGTTTGCCCACAAGGTCTCCCTATGGCTTAAGGACCTCATGTTTTTCTTAGATTTAGAGAATATTAAATATAATCTGAGGGGTACACCAGAACAATTTGACTTGACCTGGGGTTGCATAATTATTTACATAAATGTGACACTCACTATTGACAATGAACCTTTTCATTTACCCCAACTCTGTTTTTTGTTTTTATTCAGTGATACTTCTCTGTATGTTTTTGATTTTTATTTTTGTTATTACCTTTTGTTTTTCCTTTTACTCAGTTATTGTGATTCTCTATATGCTTATGGTGAAGAGGAAGGCAGTACATTGCTACCCACTGTGACTGAAATGTAGGACGGGAGGTGGGAGGGGGTGTTCAGTGTTTCGCCCAGAATATTTGTTAGTTAAGGTGGTGTCTCTCCAGTGGGAAGGGGGCGGACAGGGAAGGCAACATACGATGTATATCTCGATATGTTTTCCGTAAAGTAATAACAAAAACCAGTCCTAGTTGCCTGAGATACTGAGTATGTCATTATTTTGACTTCGTAAATATAGACTTACGAAGACAAAATAATGACTACGTCAATTTAATGACTTACTGTAAGTAAGCGTTTGCTTCCTTACTTGTCAAATACAAATAAGCCAACAAGCGAAGTATCCTACGAATCTCTTTTGTAAAGTAAACTGAACAGCCGATATGGGCATCTACATCAACTATAGGATTAGCTTGAGAAGCTAGACAGGACAAAAAAAAAAAATGATAATAATGTTGTTTTTTTAAGACTTTAGTTTAGGCGGTGGCTCTTTGTTGTTAACAACAAAACACTGCGGGAATCCCTGGTGTTATTATTTGACTTTTATTATTTTTTGGGGGTTTTTATGTATTTCTTTTTGGGGGGGGGGGTCTGTTGCACCTATCAAATAAATAAATAAATACTTCTTTTTTTTTTTTAAAGAACCCTTTAAACAATCTAATTTTATGACAACCTAGTCTGGTGAAGATAATGCCCTTTATTTAAAGAAAAAAACCTTTTTCTAGAACAAAAAAGAAACTAAATTAAAATAAAATCAGTTACATAGAAAATGTGTAATTAATGAAAATGAGTAAAATGAACTGTTAAAGGTTAATACCAGGGCCAGGTGCTATATAGATATACTCGATGTATCGCAGGTTTGTCTCCGTGCGATATAGAAAATGACGATATCGTGATATTCGAGTATACGTTCTCACAGAGACTTAAAACAAGTGCACCTTCTTACATATGTAACGCGTGCAACGTCACACGCCCTACCTGAGCAGAGAGGTAGCGACATGGTAACATTAGCTGTGATGCTAACGGTGTGTTGCGAATGGTAATACGAAAGAGAGAAGGTGCGAATCTAGTCTCAAATGGAGGAAGAATTAATTCCCAACAAAAACAGCACGGAGTGCATCGTCTGGCGGTGGTTTGGCTTCAAGCGGGAATATGATCAACATTTAGGCGACAGAAGTGTTGCAACAAAAAGTAGCAACACTGCTAATATGTAGTATCATTTGAAAAGTCACCCGCTAGAGTGCATGTCAACATCTCCGTTCAGTGCCACACCCACAAAATGCCAAGCAACAATTTCCAGATCAACACCGTAGGACATATACTATTTGATATGCATCACATTTTATGTGACAGTTATTGAAATATCTTGCGTGACATCATGCATAAAAGTGAACTTTATTTGTTTTAAACTATTGTTGCGGCATTCTGAACAAAAAGTGCACTTTAATTTAGTGTTGTTTTTTTATGTCATCTTAGTGACATCATGCACAAAAGTGCACTCATAGCTTGTTTTAAAATGTCTCTGACAATCTTGCACTTTCTGTTTTGGAATGACATGAATGTTTGTGCCACTGCTTAATAACTGTTTATTAGATACACTTTTGGTCAATTGACTTAGTTGTGATTTCCCTCTCTGCATGAACGTTTAAAATGAGCATAAATTAATGCAGTATGAACAAGCATGTTTTAATGTAGACACATAGAATCCTTATACTGCTGTGATTATATGTATCAAGTGTTCATTCAAGGTTAAGGCAAAAATTGAGATATATATCGAGTATTGCGATATGGCCTGAAAATATCAAGATTTGAAAAAAGGCCATATCGCCCAGCCCTAGTTAGTAGTATAAGTGGACCAGCAGCGCACACAATCCTGTGTGCTTCACGGACTGTATCCCTTGCAGACTGCATTGACATATATTGTAGGAACCAGAATATTATTAACAGGAAGGAAACAATCCCTTTGGGTGAATGAGTGAGAATAAGTGTCAGGGGGGAGGTAGGGTTTTTGGGTTGGTGCACTAATTGTAAGTCCATCCATCCATTTCCTACCGCTTATTCCCTTTGGGGTCGTGGGGGGCGCTGGTGCCTATCTCAGTTACAATCGGGCGGAAGGCGGGGTGTACCCTGGACAAAGTCACCACCTCATCGCAGGGCCAACACAGATAGACAACATTGACACACTAGGGCCAATTTAGTGTTGCCAATCAACCTATCCCCAGGTGCATGTGTTTGGAAGTGGGAGGAAGCCGGAGTACCCGGAGGGAACCCACGCAGTCACGGGTAGGACATGCAAACTCCACACAGAAAGATCCCGAGACCGGGATTGAACCCAGGACTACTCAGTAACATTAACACTAACCCAGGGATCACCAACGCGGTGCCCGCGGGCACCAGGTCGCCCGTAAGGACCAGATGAGGAGCCCGCTGGCCTGTTCTAAAAATAGCTCAAATTGCAGCACTTACCTGTGAGCTGCCTCTATTTTTTTAAATTGTATTTATTTACTAGAAACTGGTCTCGCTTTGCTCGACATTTTTAATTCTAAGATAGACAAAACTCAAATGAAATTTGAAAATCCAAGAAAATATTTTAAAGACTTGGTCTTCACTTGTTTAATAAATACATTTTTTTTTTTTACTTTGCTTCTTATAACTTCCAGAAAGACAATTTTAGAGAAAAAATACAACTTTAAAAATGATTTTAGGATTTTTAAACAGATACCTTTTTACCTTTTAAATTCCTTCCTCTTCTTTCCTGACAATTTAAATCAATGTTCAAGTAAATTTAGTTTTTTTATTGTAAAGAATAATAAATACATTTTAATTTAATTATTCATTTTAGCTTCTGTTTTTTGGACAAAGAATATTTGTGAAATATTTCTTCAAACTTATTATGATTAAAATTCCCCAAAAATATTCTGGCAAATCTAGAAAATCTGTAGAATCAAATTTAAATCTTATTTCAAAGTCTTTTGAATTTCTTTTAAAATTTTTGTCCTGGAAAATATAGACAAAATAATGATTTGTCTTTGTTAGAAATATAGCTTGGTCCAATTTGTTTTATATTCTAACAAAGTGCAGATTGGATTTTAACCTATTTAAAACATGTCATCAAAAATATATATTTATTGTTAGAAATCATTAAGATGATCAGTGTTTCCACAAAGATAAATATCATTAATTTGTATACTCTAGCCTTTAAATAGACTCCCTTTTTAGACCAGTTGATCTGCCGTTTCTTTTCTTTTTCTCCTATGTCCCACTCTCCCTTGTGGAGGGGGTCCGGTCCGATCCGGTGGCCATGTACTGCTTGCCTGTGTATCGGCTGGGGACATTTTATTTTATTTATTTATTTATTTCGGCAATCTTCACATAAAACAAAGAACAACAACAAACAAAAAAAAACACTCATTTGAGCAATGATTGAGCCGAAAGGGTGTAGGTTGAAGCAACGCTTATATAAACCTACCCCATCACAACAAGAACAATGTTCAAAATATATAAAATCTAAAACATGCTTCACTTATATTACTTTTTTTTAAACAATATATAAGCAACATATATGCAGCACACGTCTCATATACACAGTTTAACATTTAAATCAAACATACACATATGTACACTTATATATATATATATATATTATATATACACAATATATTTAAATTCCATATAAAGTGGTAATATATACATTTTAATATAACCTATATGTATAATTATGAAATCATAAATTGTATTTATAGACATATTATATATTATTGTCTTTCTAAAACAATGTTTGCTCTTCTTTCTTATATTTACTCCGCTTGGGATGTTTTCCTGCTGGCTCCGCTGTGAACGGGACTCTCGCTGCTTTGTTGGATCCGCTTTGAACTGGACTCTTGCGACTGTGTTGGATCCATTATGGATTGAACTTTCACAGTATCATGTTAGACCCGCTCGACATCTATTGCTTTCCTCCTCTCCAAGGTTCTCATAGTCATCATTGTCACCGACGTCCCACTGGGTGTGAGTTTTCCTTGCCCTTATGTGGGCCTACCGAGGATGTCGTAGTGGTTCGTGTTGTGGTTTGTGCAGCCCTTTGAGACACTAGTGATTTAGGGCTATATAAGTAAACATTGATGATTGATTGATTAATTAATTATTAACAATAACAGAGTAAAAGATAAATTGAGCAAATTGGCTATTTCTGGCAATTTATTTAAGTGTGTATCAAACTGGTAGCCCTTCGCATTAATCAGTACACAAGAAATAGCTCTTGGTTTCAAAAAGGTTGGTGACCCCTGCGTTAACCCTTCTCCCACCGTGCTGCTTTAATAATAATTAAAAAACATAAATAAAATATACAATTTGTATAAATTTCCACGATTAATTTAATAGCTGCACCTTGACATGGTTTATAACACATTTATACTGTTTGTGCTTCCAGCGATTAGCGAACGAGCCAGAATAAGAAGATAACCTCTCTGGGTGTTAAGCGTCGTCATCACTTCACTCTCAGTGTATTTCAATGAGTGGCTAACAAGTTAGCTTAAATGATTTCCAAAAACAAAAAGACAACATTTACGACTAAATATCACCATTATACAATGTTTATTGAAACGGTTGAAAATAACCGCCATATAACAGCATCTTATGGCAAATATATTAAAAAAAAGACGAGAAGCCGCAAGCTTACAACGGAAGCTAACATGCTAACGATGTAGCAATACTACATTAAAATCGCCCCAAGGTTATGTAAACAAAAACACGGATGTAGTTATTTTATTTTAACCAAAAGAGAATATACTCACTGCCCATTATGATGTTCTAAATGTCCACCGGAGCTCTCTTGTGCTGAAACAACCCGACGCTCGATCAATGTGCGGCTAAGCTGTAGACGCCCGGGGGTCAGGTAGGAGACAGCGTTGCCAGATGGAAAATCACCAATTATCGTACCAGACGCTTAAAATGACCGCATTTTGAGGAACATAACGGTAATTTTCATGAACATCTAGAAACATTAAAATAATTACAAAAAACCTCGTCAAGTAATCAAATTAACTAGCAGAACTAGAGTTAGGGCATAACGGCGCATTTGTCTGGCTCTAAAGTGGCATCTGGGACATTACACGCCAGTGCAGGATGTATCTTGTTAGTGTTCACTAATAACTATGTACCTGCGCTTTTTGAAATTAATCATCATAAATCGTATGGAGGGTGAAATTATATCACACATTTTTAAATGTTTATCGTGCGTCTGGCAACGCGCAGCCCAACAGACGCGTCACCACTACCCACGTGACACACACCTCTTAAAGGGCCAGTACATTTCTCTTGCTCAGCAAGCTAGTGTATAATACGGGGGAAGGCAACCCGCGGCTCTATAGCGCCGCCCTAGTGGCTCTCTGGAGCTTTTTCAAAAGTATATGAAAATGGAAAAAGATGAGGGGGAAAAAAAACATATTTTTTGTTTGGCTTTTGTTGGCTGCTAGACTTTTGACAAGAACAAGAAAGTTTGATCATATTACGCCTGTACTGGCTTCCTGTGCACTTAAGATGTGACTTTAAGGTTTTACTACTTACGTATAAAATACTACACGGTCTAGCTCCATCCTATCTTGCCGATTGTATTGTACCATATGTCCCGGCAAGAAGTCTGCGTTCAAAGGACTCCGGCTTATTAGTGATTCCCAAAGCCCAAAAAAAGTCTGCGGGCTATAGAGCGTTTTCCGTTCGGGCTCCAGTACTCTGGAATGCCCTCCCGGTAACAGTTCGAGATGCTACCTCAGTAGAAGCATTTAAGTCTCACCTTAAAACTCATTTGTATACTCTAGCCTTTAAATAGACTCCCTTTTTAGACCAGTTGATCTGCCGTTTCTTTTCTTTTTCTTCTATGTCCCACTCTCCCTTGTGGAGGGGGTCCGGTCCGATCCGGTGGCCATGTACTGCTTGCCTGCGTATCGGCTGGGGACATCTCTGCGCTGCTGATCCGCCTCCGCTTGGGATGGTTTCCTGCTGGCTCCGCTGTGAACGGGACTCTCGCTGCTGTGTTGGATCCGCTTTGGACTGGACTTTCGCGACTGTGTTGGATCCATTATGGATTGAACTTTCACAGTATCATGTTAGACATCCATTGCTTTCCTCCTCTCCAAGGTTCTCATAGTCATCATTGTCACCGACGTCCCACTGGGTCATTATTATCACCGATGTCCCACTGGGTGTGAGTTTTCCTTGCCCTTATGTGGGCCTACTGAGGATGTCGTAGTGGTTTGTGCAGCCCTTTGAGACACTAGTGATTTAGGGCTATATAAGTAAACATTGATTGATTGATGATTGATAAATATGGTTTCTGGAGGAGGACAAACACAAACCATCCTAATTGCTATAAAGCCATACTTGCCAACAAGGGAGCAGGTTTGATTTTGAGATTGGTGGGGACACAAAAGTGCTCCAAGGCAGCAATCTGAAAGTTTACTTTTTTTTTTTTCTACATTAGCAATCATAGTATCACGTCATGCAGATGTTATAAGTAAAGTAACTAAAATGAAAGCAAAGGAGACAACTTGGAAGAGGTCTCATCTTTACTCTTTAGTGTAGTGCTGTAGTGCAACTGTGCATCATACTGTCAATTAACATAGCCTACTGTCCATCAACAACATCAGAAATACATTAATGCAATACAACATTGTAAATAAACATAAATGAACTGTAATAAACTTTCCCCCAACTTGTGTTTAAATCACTCACAATTGTTCCCTTCATCTACTTCTTTCTATTGCTGCTTTTGTACTGTAAATATGTTACATGAAACAAAAAAAAATTCAAAAAATAAAACAGAAAGGTGAAATCCGGCGATCTGATTGGCTGTTAACCGTGGTTTAAATATTGAGCACGGCTACTATTCTAAAGCCTTATCACAGCGTAGGCTATCACTCCGCCTCAGGCACGCATGACTGGTATGAATGGAAGTTGTTGTCAGGTATCCATGACAACGGACTGTTGCAGTCCGTAGAAAAAGACAGCTGATGTTTTTACGATGTTAAAAAACGGACTAAAGTAGTTGAATTCAAATGTTTAAGGTTAACTTTCACCTACGGGGAGGGTTAACAATGGTAGAGGGGACTGAGCATTGACTTTCACCTGGAAAAAAAGCGGAGGAAAAGACGAAATGCAGTGCTAATTTGGAGCTAACGTCTGGATAGGTGGGACTGTTTTTTCCACAGTGAGGAGTGAGAGCGGGGACAGCCAATCACGCGTAAGTTAGCATGAAAGTGGCAACCAATCAGGGAGCGATATTTAGGTTAGAGGTGGGACTTCTAGCAGAGACCGACATTTAACCCTTTCTGTGCCATAATCATTGACTAAACATTACGGGCAGCGGTGACTACACAGTAGCGACTGGATATTGGTAGGGACATGTCCCTAGCGTCCCTACCCAATTCTACGCCCTTGCTTGCCAACCTTCCCGGATTTTCCAGGAAACTCCCGAAATTCAGCACCTCTCCTGAAAACCTCCCGGGACAATTTTTCTCCTGAAATTCAGGCGGAGCTGGAGGCCACGCCCCCTCCAGCTACATGCGGACCTGAGTGAGGACAGCCTGTTTTCACGTCCGCTTTCCCACAACATAAACAGCCTGTCTGCCCAATGACGTTATAACTGTAGAATGAATGAGGGCGAGTTTTTGGTTTCTTATGTGGGTTTATTGTTAGGCAGTTTCATTAACGTCCTCCCAGCGCGGTAACAACACACAACAACAGCAGTCACGTTTTCGTCTACCGTAAAGCAGTTCGTCTGTCGTAAACTCTTAAACAGGACAATACTGCCATCTACTGTACAGGCATATGTGACAATAACATCTACGGCTTTTAGAGAGTGCAGTGCACAACTGCACACACAACAAGGAGACGAAGATGGAAGATTCCAGACTCTAGTGCATTTGATGAAAGCACTTTTGTGCGTGCCACACAGCAACGCATCATCAGAGAGGGTGTTCAGCATGGTTAGAAAAATAGTGAGAGAGACTAGAACAAGGATGGACAATTCAACCCTTAACTCAACAATGAATAGATCAGTGTTATGGGTAAATAAGTGAACACTGAAATTTAAGTATTTCTTTTATATATGTATATATATATATATAATAAAATAAATATATATACATATAGCTAGGGTTCACTAAAAGTCAAGTTTTTTTAGCTGTAAATACACTCCTCCCCTCTTAACCACGCCCCATGCCCCACCCCCGACCACCACCTCCCGAAATCGGAGATCTCAAGGTTTGCAAGTATGTATAAAGCACACTGTTTATACTAAACATGCTTCATTGATTCGAGTATTTGGCTAGCGCTGTTTTGTCCTACTAATTTTGGCGGTCCTTGAACTCACCGTAGTTTGTTTACCTGTATAACTTTCTGCGACTTTCTAAGACGTGTTTTATGCCACTTCTTTTTCTGTCTCATTTTGTCCACCAAACTTTTAACGTTGTACATGAATGCAGGTGAGTTTTGTTGATGTTATTGACTTATGTGGAGTGTGCTAATCAGACATATTTGGTCACTGCATGACTGCAAGCTAATCGATGCTAACATGCTATTTAGGCTAACTGTATGTACATATTGCATCATTATGCTTCATTTGTAGCTATATTTGAGCTCATTTAGTTTCCTTTAAGTCATCATAATTAAATGTATATCTCCTGACACACTATCTGTATGTAATATGGCTTTTAATTTTTTGGGGCTCCAGACGGACTTGTTTTTATATTTTTGGTCCAATATGGCTTTTTCAACATTTTGGGTTGCCGACCCCTGGTATAATAGTATAATCTCTTTATTGTCATTGTACAACAAAATTGCAAGCAAACTCATTTAGTACTAATTTTATAGTTTTTTATGTATTTATTTATATATATTTATCTTAGTACCAATGTTCTGATGTTTTTAATGTGTCATCTATAAATTTGCACTAAATGAGTTTGCTTGAAATTTCGTTGTACAATGTACAATGACAATAAAGATATATTACTTTCTAATATCCATCCATCCATCCATCCATCCATCCATCAATCCATTTTCTACCGCTTGTCCCTTTTGGGGTTGCGGGGGGGTGCTGGAGCCTATCTCAGCTCCATTCCGGCGGAAGGCGGTGTACACCCTGGACAAGTAGCAACTTCATTGCAGGGCCAACAAAGATAGACAGACAACATTCACACTCATATTCACACACTAGGGGGCAATTTATTGTTGCCAATCAACCTACAGTTGTGATCAAAATTATTCAACCCCCACACAATTTTGGTGTTTTAGCAAGTTGGACATTTATACCGTATTTTGTTTCAAGTCATATCAAATAAAGATGCATTAAATAGACAAATGCAACTTGAATTACAACATTATATTTTGTAACATACCAAACAGTGTCATTTCTCTAATATCTCATTGACAAAATTATTCAACCCCTTGAAGATCATAACTCTTAAAAACAGAATTTGAATAAGGTCTTTTTAATCAGGTGTTGAAAACACCAGTAGATGTGATTAGAACCATAACGAGCAACAATTAAACTGATTGAAAAAAGACTGTGTCGCTCAGCTTCTTTTAGATGGCCAATGGTGTATTTGCAACATGGTGAAGTCCAGGGAGTGGTCAAAGAAGTCAAGAGGAGGTAATTTCGCTTCAGAAGAAAGGATATGGATATAAGAAAATAGCAAAGACATTACACATTCCAAGAGACACAGTTGGGAGCATCATTCGCAAGTTTAAAGCTAAAGGCACAGTGGAAACACTACCTGGGCGTGGTAGAAAGAGGATGCTGTGTGCAACTGCTGTCCGGTATTTGAAGCGTACAGTGGTAAAAAAACTCCGGGTAACAGCTGAGAAACTACAACAGGACATTGCAGAGGGGGGAACGCAGGTTTCGTCCCAGACAATAAGGCGCACACTATGAGATGAAGGCCTCCATGCCAGAACTCCCAGGCGCACCCCACTTCTGACTACCAGGCACAAGAAAAATACACTCCAGTATGCCAAAAATCATCTGGACAAACCCCAAAAGTTTTGGGAAACTGTTCTATGGAGTGATAAGACAAAACTGGAACTCTTTGGGCCTATGAATCAACGTTATGTCTGGAGGAGAAAAAATTAAGCTTACAAAGAGAAGAACACATTGCCTACTGTTAAGCATGGTGGGGGGGTCAATAATGCTATGGGGCTGTTTCTCTGCCTCAGGTACCGGGAATCTCCAGAGGAATGGGCTAAAATACCTGTAGATCGTTGCAAAAAGCTTGTGTCTGGTTATGTATCACGTTTGAAGGATGTAATTACTGCCAAAGGGTGTTCTACTAAGTACTAAAGATGCATGTAACTAGGAGGGTTGAATCATTTTGTCAATGAGACATTAAGAAAAATGTCCTTTTATGGTATTTTGTAAATTACAGTGTTACAATTTAAGTTGCATTTGTCTATTTGACATGTCTTTATTTGATATGACTATAAACAAAATACGGAATAAATGTCCAACTTGCTAAAACACCAAAATTGTGTGGGGGTTGAAAAATTTTGATCACAACTGTATCCCCAGGTGCATGTCTTTGGAGGTGGGAGGAAGCCGGAGTACCCGGAGGGAACCAACGCAGTCACAGAAAGAACATGCAAACTCCACACAGAAAGATCCCGAGCGCAGGATCGAACCCAGGACTACTCAGGACCTTCGCATTGTGAGGCACATGCACTAACCCCTGTATCACCGTGCTGCCCTATTTTCTAATATAGCATATAATTACTTTACATTCATAAGTTACACTACAAAAGTACAAACCCCAAAACCTGTGAAGTTGGCAGGTTGTGTAAATCGTAAATACAAACAGAATACAATGATTTGCAAATCTTTTTAAACTTATATTCATTGAATAAACTGCAAAGACAAGATGTTTAATGTTTGAACTGGAAAACTTTATTTTTTGCAAATATTAGCTTATTTGGAATTTGATGCCTGCGACATGTTTCAAAACACCTGGCACAAGTAGCAAAAAATACTGACAAAGTTGAGGAATGCTCATCAAACACTTATTTGGAACATCCCACAGGTGAACAGGTTAATTGGGAACAGGTGGGTGCCATGATTGGGTATAAAAGCAGCTTCCAAGAAATGTTCTGTCATTCACAAACAAGGATGGAGCGAGGGTCACCACTTTGTGAACAAATGCGCGAGCTAATTATCGAACAGTTTAAGAACAACATTTCTCAACGAGCTTTCGCAATAAATTTAGGGATTTCACCATCTACGGTCTGTAATATCATCAAAAGGTTCAGAGAATCTGGAGAAATAACTGCATGTATGCGATGATATTACGGACATTCGATCCTTGAGGCGGTACTGCCTCAAAAAGCGACATCAGTGTGTAAAGGATATCATTACATGGGATAAGGAACACTTCAGAAAACCACTGTCAGTAACTACAGTTAATCACTACAGCTGGGAGTGCAAGTTAAAACTCTACTATGCAAAGCCACAGCAATTTATCAACAACACCCAGAAACGCCGCTGGCTTCGCTGGGCTTGAGCTTATCTAAGATGGACTGATGCACAGTTGAAAAGTGTTCTGTGGTCTGATGAGTCCACATTTCAAATTGTTTTTGGAAACTGTGAACGTTGTGTCCTCCGGACCAAAGAGGAAAAGAACCATCCGGATTGTTATAGGCGCAAAGTTCAAAAGCCAGAATCTGCTTATTTCAGCAAGACAATGCCAAGCCATGTGTTACAACAGCGTGGCTTGAGAGTAAAAAAGTGCAGGTACTAAACTGGCCTGCCTGTAGTCCAGACCTATCTGTCTCCCATTGAAAATGTGTCGCAATATGAAGCCTAAAATACCACAACAAAGACCCCGAAATGTTGGACAACTTAAGTTGTACATCAAGCAAGAATGGGAAAAAATTCCACCTGAAAAGCTTAAAAAAAATTGGTCTCCTCATTTACCCAAATGTTTACTGAGTGTTGTTAAAAGAAAAGGCCATGTAACACGTTGGAAAAAATGCCCCTCTGGTAATTTTTTGGGCACTGTGTTGCTGACATTAAATCCAAAAATAATGATTATTTGCAACAACAAAAAAAATAAGTTTCTCAGTTTGAACATTAAATATCTTGTGTTTGCAATCTATTCAATTGAATATAAGTTAAAAAGAATTTGCAAATCATTGTATTGTTTTTATTTACGACATACACAAAGTGCCAACTTTACCGGTTTTGGGTTTTGTAAATACAGTTAATACAATTCAACATGTATCAATGGCATGCCTCAATCTGGAAAATATATAAAAAATACAAAACAATGACACATTGGAGTTGGCTCATCTATAAATCTCAAACTAAATCAAAAGGAATTTACTTAGACTTAAATCCAATGTACCTTATATCCTATTTATTTATTTTTACACCCCACACAACCAGAAAAGCCAGTAGAGGGCAGCAGAGGACTGAATTCATCTCAATGGGTAGCCAGCATGTTATTGTTTATAGATGACTCCCGAACCATTGATATTGGGTTGAGGCCTGAGGCTATGCAAACCAAAACAAGTATCTTCTGAAAGGCAAAGGCTAGTACTATAAGAAATTAAACTTGGATATAATTCAAGAGGCCCTTGAAGGATCACATCGCTTATATTGATCATATTCAAAGTCCTCATGTGTCCAGGGACATATTTCCTGAGTTTATAAACATAATTTACATTTAAACAAAACAAAAAAAGATGTGATGCCAAAAAATATTGACGTAATCATAGTAGTATCGACTAGAACCATTTTGCACTTGGTATCATTACAGTGGATGTAAGGTGTGGATCCACTAATGGCGTTTGTTTACATTTTGACACCAGTGAGCTACGGTGTGTAGTGAAATGGTAAATGCGTTATACTTGTATAGCGTTTTTCTACCTTCAAGGTACTATTTCCACATTCACCCATTCACACACACACATTCACACACTGAGGGCGGGAGCTGCCATGTAAGGCCCTAACCACAACCCATCAGGAGCAAGGGTGAAGTGTCTTGCTCAAGGACACAACGGACGTGACGAGGTAAGTAGAAGGTGGGGATTGAACCAGGAACCCTCAGGTTGCTGGCACGGCCACTGTCCCAACTGCGCCACGCCAAGTGAAGCATGTATAGCGGACCGGTACTTTTCAGAGGCGGTATAGTACCGATTATGGTACATTAGTATCGCGGTACGATACTAATACCGGTATACCGTAAAACCTTAGTCCGTAGTAAGGTCACTTGGGAAGATATATTGTAATACAAATGGTTGCCAGGAGCGTAGGGTAAATGATAAACCTAAGGCATTCTGGCATCTTAATGGAGTGTTGCCGAAACAAAAGGCTGCTGTAACTTGTTTGGTTGTGATCCTGCGAAAACTGAGTAAATCTGTACTAGATGACTCAGTTCTCCTTGCTTATTATCATTAATATGCTGCCAGAAGAAAAGAAGCCTTTAAGGAGGGGTCCACTTGTAAGTGTAGGCTGGTAAATATTTAATAGATAATAATTTCCTGCATTACAATACTGTAAATGCCTTTCAAAGAATGAAACATATAGTGCCAGTTCCACTCCTAGTTTTGCCGGAAGTATATAATTGTCAATTGTGCTGACTGCAGCAGAATCAGTCAAATCAAAGTTTTTGTGGGTTTTTTATTTTTATTTCTTTAATAATCCCAAAAACATTTGTTTCTGTCAGTGACGTATTCTAGGAAAATATAGACCGGTTGTGCAAAACACAAATGTCCACTTTTCTCAGGAGGTTTTATGAGACTGTAACCGTGTATCACTGTAAGGCAGGGGTGTCAAAGTCAAGGCCCGTGGGCCAGATCTGGCCTGCTGGATGTTTTCACCTGTCCTTCGGCTCAAATTCCAGTTGAACTCCTCAGATATACAGTAAAATGCATCAGATTAAATACCTTTAGATTTTTAACTTAAATCATATTTAAACGTATTGTTTCAGAAATGCTCATGACACTTGCTTTGTGTTGGAACAGTGTGTATTTTGACTTTGCTGCAAAAAAATTCCATTAGCTCCTATGTGTCAAAGTCAAAGGCCGCAAATGGCCCCCGGGCCACACTTTGAAAACCCTTGAGTTATACTGTACCAAAACAGACTATTTACTTGGACTTTTTCACAACATGATTCCCTTTAATGACATACAAATGTTTGAGCAAAATAAAGTCAACAATACTACATAAGTAAACCATAGCAAAAACTACTATTGGCTCTCATTTAAGTCCTTTGCTGTTTTTCCCACAAAGCCCTCCTGTATCCAGGATACACTATTTTTTATTTATGCCACAATGGGGAACTTCCTTGTTTTTAACAATATATTTGACCAACAGCACAAAAAAACCATACACCTGATATCAACGATATCGGTATTTGAATCATGTGGGAGTGGGTCACAAGCAGGACATGTTCACACAACACACACCACGCATGACTTGCAGATTCTCATCCACTTGTCGAAAGAGGGATGGGTTCAAAGCCAAAATGACATCACCTCAGGTGACTTCAGACTAACTGAAACAGAACATTTCTTGCTTTTCTTAACAGTGAAACCTATCAGGCCGACTCAGCCAGTGGAGCACATCTCACAGATTTCAGATATACAACGACCGTGTACTTTTTCTTCGAGGGAACTTCCTGGTGTGTGAACATATCATATAAATACAGCCAAACAGCTACATTTTTGTTTCATCTGACCACAGAACTTTCCTCCAGAAGGTCTTATCTTTGTCCATGTGATGTCAGCTAAAACAAAAATTGAGCTGTTCGGCCACAATACCCAACAATTTGTTTGGAGAAGAAAAGGTGAGGCATTAAATCCCAGGAACACCAATTCCTAAAGTCAAGCATAGTGGTGGTAGTATTATGTTCTGGGCCTGTTTTGCTGCCAGTGCTTTAATTTAAATTGCAAAAAACATTAAAAGTGAAAAAAAAAAAAATTATTTGAACTCACAATTTACAGAACCTTTTCGACGCCGTATAAGCCAGTAGGCTCAGCCTATTCGAGTGGAGATGGCGAGCATTTCCCGATTTCATCACCAGAACAGCGGAGCTAGCTTCCGGCGTTGGCCGACATCGTCTCACAGGATGTAGTCTCTCTTTAAATATCCTTCTTGAAAATGGCCTTGCAGATATATATCTGCCACCTAATCAACGCTTTGCTCTCCTTCTCTGCTATCCTGGTCTGGCTACGGCGCAACACTTCCCGCTTCCTCCTAAAGTGAAACTTGTGAACGGATACTCACTTTGGAATGACAAGTGAGTATCCAATCACAGTCTCATTAAAGGGGAACATTATCACTAAACCTATGCAAGCGTCAATATATACTTAGATGTTGCAGAAAAAAGACCATGTATTTTTTTAACCGATTTCCGAACTCTAAACGGGTGAATTTTGGCAAATTAAACGCCTTTCTGTTTATCGGTCTTTTAGTGATGACGTCAGAACGCGACATCACCGAGGTAACACACCCGCCATATTCATTTTCACATTACAAACACCGGGTCTCAGCTCTGTTATTTTCCGTTTTTTCGACTATTTTTTGGAACCTTGGAGACATCATGCCTCGTCGGTGTGTTGTCAGAGGGTGTAACAACACTAACAGGGAGGGATTCAAGTTGCACCACTGGCCCGAAGATGAGAAAGTGTCTGCCGCCAGACCCCCATTGAATGTGCCAGAGTGTCTTCACATTTGACCGGCGATGCTAAGACAGACATGGCACAGAGATGTATGGATAACCTGCAGATGCATTTGCAACGATTAAGTCAACTAAATCACAAAGGTGAGTTTTGTTGATGTTGTTGACTTATGTGCTAATCAGACATATTTGGTCACAGCGTGACTGCCAGCTAATCGATGCTAACATACTACGCTAATCGATGCTAAAATGCTATTTACGCTAGCTGTATGTACATTTGAAACTAGATACCCACATTTAATGCGAAACAAACACTTACCAATCGACATATTTAAGTTGCTCCAGTGTCACAAGATGCGAAAGTCCTGATCGTTTGGTCCGCACATTTTACCGGCGATGCTAATAAGGCAGCCATGCTATGGGTCACTTCATTAGGTACACCCACGCTATGGCCGAATAGCGTCAATAGCTATTCGCTCAATAGCTTCAATTTCTTCTTCAATTTCGTTTTCGCTATCTGCCTCCATACTCCGACCATCTGTTTCAATACATGCGTAATCTGTTGAATCGCTTAAGCCGCTGAAATCCAAGTCTGAATCCGAGCTAATGTCGCTATACCTTGCTGTGGTAACCGCCATGTTGTTTGTATTGGCAGCCCTGTATGATGTCACAGGGAAATGGATAGTGGTTTCGAAGGCAGCGAAAATAAGGCACTTTAAATATTTATTTAGGGACATTACGGGAGGTGTAAAATTTTGAAAAAAAATTCAAAAAGCCACTGGGAACTGATTTTTATTGTTTTTAACCCTTTTGAAATTGTGATAATTTTACCCTTTAACATTAGGCTTCCTAGAGAGGCTACTGTCAACAATTTGTGACCCGATTGGCTATCACAACTGTTTATCAACTGTAAGTGTTCTCAAATTCATCCACTAACAACTTGTGATCTGATTGGCTATCAAAACTGTCTATCAACTGTATGTGTTCTCAAATTCATCCACTAACAACTTGTGACCTGATAGGCTATCGAAAATGTCTATCAACTGTATGTGTTCTCAAATTCATCCGCTAACGGTCCCGATGAGTATCCAATCAACAGGACGCGTAAATGTCACGTTCAACATGAGGCCGGCTAGAAGGCCTTTCTGACAACAACTTCTGATCTGATTGGCTATCGCAACTGTCTATCAACTGTATGTGTCCATTCACACAGTGCACGGCCGCCTGTATTGTTGATTCTGAGGGCCTCAGGCAGATTTGGTACAGCATGGCAACATAAGCCAGCTGAATTCTGATTGGATAAAAAACTCTGTAACCTAAAAACAACAGCACTGGAAGAAGCATAATTTAACATGGAGAATATGAATGATTTTAGATATTTAAGGAAAGTCAATTTAAAAATAATTGTATCTTTAATTATGATTATGATATCTGGTTATGTTAGGCCAACAGAGAAGGCCTTGCTGGTCCACCACTGTAATGTAATGGTTAATATAGGAATATTTTGTACATGTCAACGTAGTCGATGGCGCGTGTAAATCTAGTAGGAACATTTTGTCCTCAACCTCATTCTCGAGGATCAAAGAGCCCTAAATCCTTCTCACCACACAATCCAGGCTTAAAAAAGCTTAGCACTTCAGAGTATAAAATGAGGACTTTTTACAGAATACCCACACTAGGTCAGTGTTTCTCAAACAGATGTGTCAGGGGGATTTCAAGTATTAGCGTCTTTATTCACGCTTGAACGGTACACAAACCTCCAACTAGGTGGCAGCAGTGCTGGAAATAATTAACAGCATGACCGGGAAGTATAAGAAAGTGTGCATGAATACGGTAGGTAACCAGGGTATACTGTATAAAATCCTTTAGGGCAGGGGTCGGCAACCCAAAATGTTGAAAGAGTCATTTTGGACCAAAAAATATCCGTCTTAAAATTAAAAGCCTTACATAAGTTTCATAATGAAGGCAACACATGATTTGTCTATATTAGTCTACTATCAAAATTACTTTAAAAGTCTTATATAAGTGTTATAATGAAGGCAACACATGATTTGTCTATATTAGTCTACTATCAAAATTACTTTAAAAGTCTTATATAAGTGTTATAATGAAGGCAACACATGATTAGCTATAAAAGCCTACTATCAAAGGCTGACGCAAATCTTCGTTGACAGAAATGTTGTATTTTTATTTTTATTCTACACATTTTTGCAACATTGGAAATCAGAAAAGGGCCAAGCGGTAGAAAATGGATGGATGGATGAAAAATATTAGTAAAATGGAGGCTATTCAGAAGGTAAGATAACTTCTGGAAATTACTGTCTTAGAATGGCCTTAGGTTATTAATGTTTTATTAATGTCTTAGAATGATATAGATGTGTCCAAGTTAAAGGAAACTCCAGACTGTCTTTTTCCAATGGATTTAAAACAATCTTTGCAAGCTGGGTCTAATTTGCTGTGGTCTGGAACAACATGGCACACAAACAGAAATGCAGCCAATATTACATACACATAATTTTGTCATGAGACATGCAAATATATAATTATATACAAAGAGGATAAAAGTAAAATATATTAAATGAGCTCAAATATACCTGCAAATGAGGCATAATGATGCAATATGTACATTCAGCTTGCCTAAATAGCATGTAAGCATTATTTAGCTTGCAGTCATGCACTGACCAAATATGTCTGATTAGCACACCAACAAGTCAATAACATCAACAAAGGTCACCTTTGTGCATTCACACACAGTATAAAACTTTTGGTGGACAGAATGAGACAAAGAAGGAATGGAAGAGTTTACATTACGGTCAGTTCAAAAACCGCGGAAATTAGTAGGACAAAAAGATGTTAACCAAATGGTCTCATCAGTGAAGCATACACACAAACATATTAAACAGTGGGATTTGTAAATATTGGGAAGGTTTGTGTCATGTTTGTCCTCACACAAAAAACATACTAAAACTAAAATGTTTTCCTTTTTCAATCATTTTTAAAAAATGTTTCAAGGAGGTACTAGGGCGGCACTAAAGAGCCGCGGGTTGCTGACCACCGGCCTAACCAGTTGGATGCCAGCGTGACTGATCTAACTATCAAACTCTGGGACTGATTTACTATCTTGTGCTAAACAGCGTGTGCAGTCTATATAATAGTGTGTAGTAGTGTTGCTCCTCATTTTATTCAGGGAGTTGGCAAACCATTGACACCAAACCTAACAGACACTCTAATCTCGTGAAAACATTCACATAATTGCACAAGACCAGTCGCCATGTAAACAAAGGTTTAAAAAAAAATCAAAGCAATGATTCCATTAATAAAAGAATCATTCCATGACATTTTGGGAGAAAATTAATATTGAAAGGGTGAATGAAAACACATTATTGGGTGTAATAATAGATGATAAAATGAATTGGAAATATCATGTAATAAATCTACAACATAAAGTAGCACGAAACACGTCAATAATGAATAAAGCTTAACGTGTTCTAGACAAAAAAATCACTTCATATTCTCTCCTGCTCACTAGTGTTACCATATCTGTGTTTTTGTGTAGCAATATGGGGAAACAAGGACAAATGTGCACTTCATTCACTAACTGTGTAACAAAAAAGATCAATTAAAATAATACATAATGAATACTTTTTTTTTATTAAATCACAATTATTGAAATTTAACGATTTGGTGTGTTTGCAAACAGTCAAAATGATGTACAAATACTGACTATAACCTGCGACCCAAGAATGTACACCAACTCTTCTCTTCTCAACAAAAGAGGAGAAATGTAACCTAAGAGGAAAATGTAATTTAAAACATTTGTATGCACATACGACACTTAAAACCTTTAGTATATCTGTAGGTGGGATTAAATTATCGAATGGATTTAGCAAAGAAATCAAACAAAGCACCTATATGATTCAGTTTAAGAGACTGTTCAAACTACAAGTGTTCACACAGTAGACAGAACAAGAATTATGATGACCATCTTGAACCCTTTTTTTTATTGAGACAAAGATTATTTATGTTTTTAATATGTGTATGCTTATGATGGTATTTGGTCACTGTCCGGTTACAGAAAACAAAGAAATTGGATACAATTGCTATGGTATGAAAAAGGGGCAGGCTTAAATAAGCTCCGCTTCTTCTTACTCCTTTCCGGACATGCTGTAATGAAACAACTGGAATTGTGTGATGCATTACATCGTATCGTATGCATGTTCCAAATCAACTGAAACGGAATTGAACTGAAAGTAACAACTAATCACTTATTACCAACATTGATTGTTGATCATAAATGTGTCGATGTTCAACAACCCTCAGCATCTACGCAATGTGCGAACCAATTAAACACGGATAATGCTTGAGGGAACGTCATGCATGTCTGTGCATAATGCGAGCCTGTCCAGGCGTCGTCTCACTTGGCATAATGCTACAGCTAAATATACAGTACAGCTACGTCAGGTTCAGGGTATGCGTGCGTTTGTGCCACAACAGCTGTACGGCCGACACAACAACATCCTTATGCAACGTGTAAAGGTCGGCTGACATGGATGCGCGGTCACATGACCCATAGAAGGAGGTGTGACCATTTAATAACATGAAATGCGAAGCTGCGAACCGGTACGGTGAGATAACACCCATCACACCTTCACAAAGATAACCGTTGTCAGTGTTTATGTAATACACTGATCCATAACATAACCTGTCCATTAACTCTCCTTATCTGGAAAGTTGCCAAGGAATTCGGATCATTTCAGACTACAAAGGCTACACTCATGATCTTTTCAGCCTGTCAGGGTTATTTTTAGCTCTTACTGTGGATGCGCCTGCAGGACAAATAAGTCAGCATGTGCAGCCATGTGAATCGTATTGTATTTGCGGTTTGCATTTAATAACAAGACACATCATCACGTCAAGACTTCACACGCCCAAGCACCTTTGTCGGTGCACATTTTAGCTGTCATATACCTGATAAAGTAGGTCAACGTTTTACTGTCACTCCTTAGTTTGTGTGTATATTCTGTGAAGATGTTAAGGCGAAACACATTTACATGTCAAAGTGAAGTTCAACTTTTGTGTTCATGCTCCTTTGACGGTGACCCAAATGCAATTATGATACACTGCACGCTCTTTACAATACATTCAAAACAAATGAGGAAAACTAATGTACCGTATATACAAGATTAAGGCCATATACAATAAAAAAAGACAAAATTATACAAGGATAGTCAAATTTCCACGAAAGTTAGTTTTTTAATAGAATTAAGTCAAAGTAATGAGTAAAAAAGTCGGAATTTCATAACAATCTAGTCATAATTATACCTGATAAAAGTCCATCCATCCATCTATTTTCTACCGCTTATTCCCTTTCGGGGTCGCGGGGGGCGCTGGCGCCTATCTCAGCTACAATCAGGCGGAAGGCAGGGTACACCCTGGACAAGTCGCCACCTCATCGCAGGGCCAACACAGATAGACAGACAACATTCACACTCACATTCACACACTAGGGGGCAATTTAGTGTTGCCAATCAACCTATCCCCAGGTGCATGTCTTTGGAGGTGGGAGGAAGCCGGAGTACCCGGAGGGAACCCACGCATTCACGGGGAGAACATGCAAACTCGACACAGAAAGATCCCGAGCCTGGATTTGAGCCCAGGACTGCAGGACCTTTGTATTGTGAGGCAGACGCACTAACCCCTCTGCCACCGTGAAGCCCTGATAAAAGTCCTACTTTTAAAAGGATAAAGCCTTGATGTTATTTGAAAAACGTTGCCGTTTTATTAGAATAAAGTCAAAATGAGAAATGAGAAAAAAAGTCTGAATTTAACAAACTATAACGTCATAAATATACCTTATAAAAGTCCTCTATTTTTTTACAAGAATAAAGTCATATTACGTTGTACTTTATATTACAATGAAGTCAAAATATAAGGAAAAAAGTGTAGAATTTCACAACAATAAAGTCATATATATATATATATATATACACACACACACACACACACACACACACACATACATACATACATACATACATTAGGGCTGGGCGATATATCGATATGTTCGATTGATCGAGGGTTTGTCTCTGTGCGATATAGAAAATGACTACCTGTATATCGTGATATTCGAGTATACGTTCTCACGCAGTTGTTTTTACAGTAGCTGCGGGCATTACACTACAGGCTTTTCTCCCTCGACCCGCGGGTATGAGACCGCAAACCGCGCATCTCTAATACATACACATAAGGTCAATGTATTAATCACTGTTGGAGAACGGGGCGTGGGGTTAAATTATTTTCTTCTCACTCCCTTTCAGGCAAAACTGGATCATCATGTTTACATACTGTACATTCCTTTTTGCACTACATGACTTTATTTTATGTTGTCTAATGTGTATTTTTTCTGTTTCATTGCCTGAAAAAAAATTCATTAAAAAAATGGCTAGAAAAAGTTGTTTTAATAGCGAAAAGTCCAAATGTTATGAGAAAAAAAGGCAAAATTTCACAAGAATAAGGTCATAAATAAACCTCATAAGTCTGAATTTTGCAAAAAATAGTCATATTTCGAGAAAAAAAGTTTACTTTTATTAGAATAAAATAAAAATATCCGAATCAGAATTTAATAGTAGTATCGACTAGATATGCTCTTGTACTTGGTATCATTACAGTGGATGTCAGGTGTAGATCCACCCATGTCATTTGTTTACTTTGAGGCGCATCGGCTTGTTAGCGGTGAGCTAGTGTATCCTCCTACGATGTGTAGTGAAGCATGTTTAGCTATTCCTTGTCCTGCAGGAATGATACTTGTAAGAAACTTACTTTGTTTGTCGCCATGGAGGCGAGCATTAGTGATTTAGAAGTAGCTAAAACACTGCAGATGAATGTTAGCCGCAAGATAGCTAGTCATGTTTTAAATAACCTCTTCCTGAGGGCGTTTGAGGGTTATTGCTTCGCCTTTATTTTAGTTTTTAAGCCTGAATGCGTCCACTCTCCCTTTTTGGTCTCCTAACTGTGTCTGCTTTTAAGTACTCAGTGCGTGTGCGTTGCCGAACATGCTCCTATGTTCGTAAAATCAGCAATGCCACAACCTGACAACGGAGCACCGTCATGCCTGCTAAAAAAAAAAGTGAAACTGTATTTTTTAGAGGCAGTATACTACCGTTCATGATTCGTTAGTACCGCGGTACTTAATTAGTACCAATATACCATACAACCCTCGCTGGCTTTATCTGGTAATAGGCCAAATAACTTGATTAAATGTTATAATGTAACCGTTTTATTTTTCTATATTCAAACACAGTGTTACTGTTTAAACTGTGTGTTGTGTTACAATATTCTTTATAAGTATTTTAATGAATACATAGGCCTACTACAATACTGTATTTTAATGTTGGTCGTTATGCTGGTACTTGGGGAACCAAGTGTTTTTTGAAGTGGTACTTGGTGAAGAAAAATTTGAAAACCACTGCGTATTTATATTAAATTCTGTATATAGTTTCTCCAAGTCGCCGATAATAAAAGCCTACATCCACTTGTTGTTTATAAAAGTAAGTGACTCATTTTAATTGACAGCATTTTTTTTCAAATAAACAAATGACAGATTGAATGACTGAGCACAGCAGTGTGCCACAGCACTTGCATATTACGTACTTACCTTAAGACAGGGGTGTCCAAAGTGCGGCCCGGGGGCCATTTGCGGCCCGCAGCTAATCGTTTACCGGCCCGCCACACATTCTGCAAAAATTTTAAAAATACATTTTAAAAAAGTGGAATGAAGTGAAATCTAATGAGAAAAAGTGGCAATGTTGACACAAAGCTGCCATGCAGGCAGTTTTTTTCCCCCTTTTTTTCCATTGCTCAAAAAAAAAAAAAAGACAAAAAAATCTGTTATAATGAATTATTACTTAAAAAATTATCACTTTAAAATGTTTTATGTGGAAAAAATATTGCATGCGGTTGCCATATAGAAACATCAAAGTTTTGACAAAAGAGCATAAAACAAACAAAAATATAGTTCAAACTTAAAATCGACAGATATATCGGAAGTTGATCTTAAAATTTAAGTGTTAAAACTAAAAAAAAAATTAAAATGCATCACTTTATGAGTGGGGAACCTTTCGGATCTCAAATATATTTAGTATGATTTTATTTAACTTTTCACTGTAATTACTCAAACATTAAATAATTAAAATCAATGGTGTCCTGCATTATTGATCTTTGAGGGCTTTAATTGCTAAATGAAGGAACTCTCCTGAAGGAATCAATAAAGTTCTATCTATCTATCTAAATGCTGCATATTTCAGTTTTACTATAAAAAACAAAGTTTTCTTTGACAGAAAAGGCATAAAACCTTTTATTTGTTTTACTTTATATCAACCTCAAGTTGATATAGAGATTTACTGTAAGCATTAAATGAAAAATAATAATAATAATTTAACATTTTAGTGACTGAGACCCTCTATGAACCCCAGGAGCCCTAAGGATTAAAAAAAAATCCATATATTTTGTTATGGTTTGAAAATGAAAACTATCAAAATGGCCCCAGCATGCTTAAATTTTTCTGTGTGCGGCCCTCTGTGGAAAAAGTTTGGACACCCCTGCCTTAAGAAAAAGTAGTTCCTGCAATCGAATCGTGTTACATTTAGACAATATTTCAACGATTTAGTTACTTTACACTGTGCCTTGGTAATTATAGACATTATCTCAAATAATAAGTATCAAAAGTATCGATATTTTGATTTGAGAATCGATATTAGAGCCTAAAGATCTATTATCGGCGGTATCGATTTTTTTCAGTATCGAGCCGCACGTCACTATTAACCGGTCTGTCTGGAAAAAGAGCCAACAGCTTCAAGGCATGTAGAGAATGCTCCGGTTGGCTCCAATCATCTGGCGCTGATATCGGATTCATCTGTTGCCACACTTTCATTAAGTATCACATTTTTAGACGCCCTAAATGAGAGGTTCTGATACTCACACACACTCCAACGTCAGCAGTTATTCCACATTGTACTTCCATTTTTTTATACTCCCTAAGGGGATGATGGCCAAAACTTTTGTCTGTGTGATATATGACTATATTAAATGATAATACACCATAATATTGTGTACATACATACTCCTTAAAAGCCGCATGGTAAAGAAATGCAGCAGTTATGCACAGATACTCTAGATAATTGTGTACTTTGATCCTTGCCAAGGCGTTGTCATGATATTGTGAAATTCAGATAGAAAGCCCGCTGTCACATACAGTTAGTAAAAATTGAGTAACTTTAAAAAAAAATGGATTTTGCTGTTAAAAGGCTTTCAATCGCAGAAAATGTCCGCCTGTGTTTGTGGGCGGCATAGCTCGGTTGGTAGAGCGGCCGTGCCAGCAATTTGAGGGTTGCAGGTTCGATTCCCGCTTCCGTCATCCTAGTCACTGCCGTTGTGTCCTTGGGCAAGACACTTTACCCTACTGCTCCCAGTGCCACCCACACTGGTTCAAATGTAACTTAGATATCGGGTTTCACTTTGTAAAAAAGCGCTTTGAGTCACTAGAGAAAAGGGCTATATAAATATAATTCACTTCACTTCACTTTAGGGAAAAAAAGAAAACACACCTGCTGGTTTGACAACTTGGGAGTGGCGGCGAAATATGCAAAAGCGGCATCTGCAGAGAGAACAAAGATACACTTGGATTCAAACCTGGCCTTCATTTGCACAATCTAATCTGAGCAACTGCACTGACGCTTGTTGTGTACGCAGGGACGTTGCACCATATTCTAAAAGGGACCCCATGCCATTCTCACCCTGCACACACTTGGTTTGTTTACCTGCACTAAAAACTAACTATTGCGTGGATCTGGATCAAATCGGATTTTAAAAACATTTTTTAACCATGGGATGAACATATCTAGAACATACAGTACAGAGATAAACCCTAGCGGTGGGAATCCAGCCAGTTCTTGAAGTGACGATTTGATTCAGAATCGATTCTCAATTCAACGCAATTCTCTATTCAAACCAATTCTAGCGATGTATTTTTTGGTATAGGAATTGTATGGAAACTTTTTCAAAAACAGCTTACAGATTGATGTATAACTTATTCGCACAGCTAGTAAGCATTGAAATGGCCTAAAAACAGAAAATTACACAAAAACTTAATAAGATTTTAGAGTCGGAATAGATAAGAATCGCGATTTGGATGACAGTTGTGTTATTTGAGCCCCACTAATAAACCCCCCTAAATAATTTGGTTCTGTTTAAAACAAAGTTGTTACAAAAAAGTGCCAGCAATTTCAATAAAAAGTGGCCAGAATATGAATTTCTATCATCTGTCACTGTTCTCCCTAACACAATTACAAATGTCAATCAATCCTATGTTTATTTATCCATCCATCCATCCATTTTCTACCGCTTATTCCCTTTCGGGGTCGTGGGGGGTGCTGGCGCCTATCTCAGCTACAATCGGGCGGAAGGTGGGGTACACCCTGGACAAGTCGCCACCTCATCACAGGGCCAACACAGATAGACAGACAACATTCACACTCACATTCACACACTAGGGCCAATTTAGTGTTGCCAATCAACCTATCCCCAGGTGCATGTCTTTGGAAGTGGGAGGAAGCCGGAGTACCCGGAGGGAACCCACGCATTCACGGGGAGAACATGCAAACTCCACACAGAAAGATCCCGAGCCTGGATTTGAACCCAGGACTGCAGGAACTTTGTATTGTGAGGCAGACGCACTAACCCCTCTTCCACCGTGAAGCCCTATGTTTATTTATATAGCCCTAAATCACAAGTGTCTCAAAGGGCTGCACAAGCCACAACGACATCCTTGTCTCAGATCCCACATCAGGGCAAGAAAACACTCAACCTAATGCGATGACAATGAGAAACCTTGGAGGGGACCGCAGATGTGGGGACCCCCTCTTCTGGGTGTGTGTCAAGTTTTCCTTTGCTTCATTGTCTACCGCTTATCCGAGATCGGGTCGCGGGGGCAGCAATCTGAGCAAAGAAACCCAAACTTCCCATTTCCCCTGCCAATTTGTCCAGTTCCTTCCGGGGAAATTCAGACGCATTCCCAGGCCAGCTGGGAGAAATAGTTCCCCCAACATGTACTGGGTCTTCCCCGTGGCCCCCCACCGGTCGGACGTAAACACCTCCCCATGGAGACGTCCGGGAGGCCTTCCTGACAAGATGCCAGAACTACCCCATCCGATGTGGAGGAGCAGCAGCTTTACTCTGAGATCCTCCCGGATGACAGATCTTCTCACCCTATCTGTAAGGGAGAGCCCCGCCACCTGATGGAGGAAACTCATTTCGATTATTTGTACCGTGATCTTTTCCTTTCGGTCATAATCCAAAGCTCATGACCATAGGTGAGGATGGGAACATAAATCGACCGGTAAATTCAGAGCTTCGCCTTCTGGCTCAGCTCCTTCTTCACCACGACGGGCCGATAAAGGGTACGCATCACTGCAAACACCGCACTGTCGATCTCACAATCCACTCTTCCCTCACTCGTGAACAAGAATCCGAGGTGTTTGAACTCCAATACTTGGGGCAAGATTCTCTCCCCAACCCGGTGATGGCACTCTACCCTTTTCCAGGCGAGAACCAAGGACTCTGGTTTTGAAGTGCAAACTCGGCTGCAAAACCAATTCAGTGAGAGCTTAAAATCCTGGTCAGATGAAACCAGCAGGACCACATGATCTGCAAAAAGCCCAGACCTAATCCTGCAACCAAACTGGATCCCCTCACCGCCCTGACTGTGCCTCGAAATTCTGATCATAAAAGTTATTAACAGACTTGGCGGAGTCAGACCCTCATAGGACAAGCGCCCAACTTATTGCCGCCAATGCAGACCAAGCTCTGGCACGATCATAGAGGAAGCGGTCATGGGCAAACTCCCATAAGGATCCTGCCCATAGGATAGAGCTGGTCCACAGTTTCACGACCAGGACAGAAACCACACTGCTCCTCCTGAATCCGAGGGTCGACTACTTGGCGTAGCCTCCTCTCCAGTACACCTGAATAGACTGTACCAATAATGCTGAGGAAACAGTGCAACGCGAAGTAGGGAAACAAAGAAAATCCTATCCTGGATTCCAAGGGGCTAGCAAAGAGATAGTGTAATCACTTGCGTCATAGTTCACACCTTCCAGTGCGTTATTGAGGTCAGCCAGGGTTCACTCGCTCCTTCAGCTCGTTGCATAACGGCCAAGATCCACTGGCATCAGCCCTACGCACACTCGAGGAAATCTATCAGCTGGCATGGTTTTAGTGAGATTACGCAACATTCTTAAATCATGCAACAAAACATGTATTTTACGTACAGTAATCATGTTTTTGGAAATTTACAATGCTGAATTCATGAACTGGCTGGGATTTGAGCTCAAAATGCCAATGTTTTTTTTAAAACAGTGACACCAAGCTACTGTGCTGGTAAAAATAATCGCGTTCACCCAGAAGAACAACAAATGGGAAAAGGGTAAACTGTGTCCATCATAAAACCTTTTTTAACCATACAAGAGTAACAGTTTAACAGGCTGTGGAGAGGCGCAGGAAGACAAAGGACAAAGGAAGACAAAAACAAAGAAAGGGATGAAGAAAAAGACAAAGAAAGGGTCGAAGAGGACGAAGAAGTGGAAGTACAACCACTAGACGAAGAGGTGTCAGAGGAATAGGACGAGCTCGGTGGAGGAAGCGATGGAAGAAGAGAAGACAGGTGGCCGTGGCAGTCTTCATTTCCTGCCCCTTCAAAAAAGAGAGGGGGGAAGTATGCTCAGCCGAGCGGACGCCCAGCTTGCATCTGGCAATGGAGAAACTGTGGAGAGGCGCAGCCGATGGGCCGACGGCGGGGCAGGGCACACTACAGCCCTGCCCAAGATGGCGGCAAGGAGGCGGAGAATGCGGCGGAGCGGAGAGGCGGGGCGTGCCGGGAGCGACACCGCCACAATCGAATTCAGGTGCGTGGCTCACACACCGGGAAACGATTAACATTTCTCCTGACACTGTATAAAAAGGGAGGAAGGAGGAGAATCCACAGCGCATGAGAAGCGAGAGCAACACAGAGCGCAAGACGAGCACGACGACGACGACGGCCGCTGAAAAGCAGACCGGGAACGAGCAGTGGAGGAAGGAGCTGAAAAGTGATCCGAGCTGCAACCAACCTTTATTGCAAAATAAAGAAGTCAAACCAGCTCAAAAGCATGTCCTTCCTTGATGGGCCTGGGAACCCGCACGACGACAGCAAGAGACTGTCACACGTGCCTTGTAAAAACTCTTTATTTGACAGCACCTAGGGTTGAGGACCACCATCTTAACTGTGAAAAGTGTAACAGAAAACTAAGCTCTTATGACATGAAAAGGACAACTTTGTACTCACGGTCTGTGTGTTGATGCAGCTTGTGCCGCATGAGACCTTCCATTTCTGGCTCTATGGTAATCATCACATTTTGCCTTCGACAGACACAAAGAAGTCAAGTTAATGCAAAAACATACTGGCACACAGTAGTTTGCAGCAACTTTCAAGTTCAAAGAAATTTGAATGTAGGCGTTTCGTTATATACCAGGCAGGGTTTCCGCTTCTTGTAATGTAATCTGCTGTGCCACCACAACATTTTTATTACCCCCATACCTTGAAAATTTTTGTTTTTTTTACTTGAAAACAAATTAAAGTTATAAAATGTATTTTTGCCCCCAGAGAAAAATTACTAAGTCTGACGCTGTTTTTAATTTTTATTACCAATCTTATGATAACAAACACTGCGATGAGGTTGCGACTTGTCCAGGGTGTACGCAGCCTACCGCCCAAATGCAGCTGGGATAGCCTCCTGCGCCCCCCGCAATCCCAAATGGGACAAGCGGGTAGAAAATGGATGGATGGATGATAACAAACAAAGGCACAAATCCAACAAGTTTCACCTACCGTACAAGCACTTTCGTCTCCTGAGTCCGTGCTTCCCCGGACACACGACAAAACTTCCTCATTATCCGCCAATCACCTTTCAGGCACGGACGGTGCGTTTGCGACCAAGGGAAAAACTGACAGCAAATCCAAACCACACAAACATGAAACTTTAACATTAGCTGTTCGTTACAGTGTGAATTGCTATATATATATATATATATATATATACACACACACACATATATATATATATATACACATATACATAAATACATATATATATACATAAATACATATACATAAATACATATACATAAATATATACATATACATACATATATATATATATATATATATATATATATATATATAGTCCACTTGCACACTATTGACAAGTGATGTACCAAGAACTTGACTACAGAAAAAAGACTTTGCTCACTAAACACTGCGCTACTGAAACCGGATGTAAATAAAATGCACGCCATTGTGATTGTCCGGATCGTTGTCAGCATGTTTACAATGTGGACGTCATTTTTATATATATTGAAGATATATATATCATGGACAGCCATTTACAGAATGTGAAAAAATTAAGAGGACAGGGGTGGCTTTTAAAAAGAGGGTCTGAGACCCCTTTCTTAAGGTATTCATGTGTGAATATTACAAGCGTCTGTACAGACGAAAGGAGAAACACGGGAAACCGCTTTATTATGACGCTGGCTGTGGCGCGTTTTTTTTCTGACGTCAATTCCTGTGTGGGCCGCGGCCTTTCTGGCGTCACTTCCTCTCCGAACTCATTTTGTAAACGATCAATGAGTCCATACAAAGCTAAGAATACACAGCGCACTTACCCGTGTAAAGAAATTGTCCCAGAAGGGGAACCTTAAACTGATTGATTGATTGATACTTTTATTAGTAGATTGCACAGTACAATACATATTCCGTACAATTGACCACTAAATGGTAACACCCAAATAAGTTTTTCAACTTGTTTAAGTCGGGGTCCACGTTAAACTATAGTTTAGTGTGTCTGAAACGGGGCTTAGGCTAAATAATTATTCGTTTAAGGCAGGGGTGGGCAATTCTTTTTTTTCGGGGGCCGCATGAACAACCCGAGTACTGCTGGAGGGCCACGTCGACAATATTTCAATTAAATTTTACTCAATATCATTTGTCATGTACCATAAGATAAATAATAGTATTATTATTAATAATAATAATTTCATTTAACCTGACTTAACTTTATACAAAAGCAGATTGCTTTTGATGGTTTTATGATTTTAACACTGTCTTAAACAACACTTCCTGATGTATAATACAATGCAAAAATGTTAATTTCTGCACAGGGTTAATTTCTGTCACTTTATCCTGCATTCTCTGTAAAAGTCCAACATTTTTCCCCGTCAAATTTGGACAATCATCTGTTGTCACACCGGCCAGCCTGTCCCATTTCAGTCTTAACATGTCCAAACACGCATTTACCTGTGTGAACAATTCATTACCTGTGGTTGTCCCTTCAATTGACTGCATGGCTGCCAGCTCCTCAGTGATTTGTCTGCAGTTATCCCACGTAAGAAGATGAGCAGTTGGGCGGTGTCACGTACATCGCAGCTCTCACCCAAAGCCAGCAAAAAACAGTCAAAGTCGGCCGTTCTGTTCTTCAGCTGAAGCTCCAACTTTCCAGCAATGGTCTCATCCATCCTCGTTACAGTGCGTCGGGAGAGTGACACGTTCTCAAATGCGCCCCTCTTCTCCGGGCATATCAGCGCAACATAGTCCAATAAGCACTCCTTAATAAACTCTTTGTTAGAAAACGCCTTACATTTTCTGGCGATTTTGTGAGGAATTACGAAACCTGTCCCGACGGCTGCATCTCTGGGGCTGTGAAATTTGGCAAAAAGTCCCTGTTGGGTTTGCAGTTTTAGCATCAACACATCAGCCTCCCTTGCATGCTCTTCATCAGACAGATTCCGGTATTTTTCCACGTGCTTTGTCGTGTATTGGCGATTCAAATTATATTCTTTAAACACAGCAACCTGTGTACCACAAATTAAGCACACTGTAAATAAATACTTGGTAGTCCATGTCTTGTTGAAAACACGGCATTCGTCATCAACTTTTCTTTTTGTAGCATGAGCTGACATCTCGGGGGTAACCGGGCATCACTTGTCACTTTGCACCTTCACTCACAGGTTACACAGGTTCCATAAGTAACACTTTTCAAAATAATAGCAGCACAGTTGTATTGCACGGATGACATAAATGTATTTTAAAATAGATTTTGTAATTTGTGATTGCCGCTGTTCACATTCACTCACAATCACGCACACATCTAAGTCCACACGGAAGTAATACAAATAACGCTTTTTAAAACAAAAGCAGCAACGTTGTATTGCACACTCGACAAAAATACTTTTTAAAATTTATTTTGTAATTATTTATTTTGAAAGGGACGCACAAAGGGCCGAATGTGGCCCGCGGCCCGCAAAATGCCCAGATTATTTATAGCAGGGGTCACCAACACGGTCCCCGCGGGCACCAGGTAGCCCGTAAGGACCAGATGAGTAGCCCGCTGGCCTGTTCTAAAAATAGCTCAAATAGCAGCACTTACCAGTGAGCTGCCTCTATTTTTTAAATTGTATTTATTCACGAGCAAGCTGGTCTCGCTTTGCTCGACATTTTTAATTCTAAGAGAGACACAACTCAAATAGAATTTGAAAATCCCAAAAAATATTTTAAAGACTTGGTCTTCACTTGTTTACATGAATTCATTAATTTTTTTGCTTTGCTTCTTATGACTTTCAAAATGACTATTTTAGAGAAAAAATACTACCTTAAAAATTATTTTGGGATTTTTAAACAAAATCAATGTTCAAGTAATTTATTTTTTTCATTGTAAAGAATAATAAATACATTTAAATTTTATTCCTCATTTTAGCTTCTGTTCTTTCGACCAAGAATATTTGTGAAATATTTCTTTAAACTTATGATTAAAATTTAAAAAGATATTCTGGCAAATCAATCTTTGTTATATATTATAACAAAGTGCAGATTGGATTTTAACCTATTCAAAACATGTCATCAAAATTCTAAAATTAATCTTAATCAGGAAAAATTACTAATGATGTTCTATAAATTCTTTTTTTTATTTTTTCAAAAAGATTCGAATTAGCTAGTTTTTCTCTTCAGTTTTTTCGGTTGAATTTTGAATTTTAAAGAGTCGAAATTGAAGATAAACTTTCATTTTTTTCGTGTTTTCTCCTCTTTAAAACCATGTTTTTTTCATCATTTATTCTCTACAAAAAACCTTCCGTAAAAGGAAAAAAAATGTACGACGGAATGACAGACAGAAATACCCATTTTTATATATATATATAAATTTATTTATTAAAGGTAAATTGAGCAAATTGGCTATTTAAGTGTGTATCAAACTGGTAGCCCTTCGCATTAATCAGTACCCAGGAAGTAGATCTTGGTTTCAAAAAGGTTGGTTACCCCTGATTTATAGGCTTTACTTAATAAACAATTCCATCATATAAGAAAATGAATTTACGAAATTATGAAAGTCTGAAAATGGGTTAATTTGTGTCTTACCTTTTGGTTTTGGTTTCATTGAGACATACAGTCAAAACATATTTGCTATGTTGCAAGGGAATATCATACTGCTTACATTTTATGGCAAAACACTAAATCAATCTTTACATTTAAAATTCACCAAAAAGTTTGCAAAAAAGCGTACTTATAAGAGAGAAGCTTGTAACTTGGTGTGAAAATGATCCGCTTGTACGAGCTAGCAGGGCTACCTCAAGCTAGCCCAACAAACTAGCTAATGTAGCTATAAAAATAATAAAAATGTGCTTTTAAAAACCAACATAATTCCCTATTTTTGGTGTCCTTAAATTACATTTTAAATTAGATCCCGACAAAGTAGGCGAGTCGGTACGTCGGGTTTCACTGGCGCTCACCTTCGCAATGCATTCTGGGTGTTGTAGTTTAAAGTTGACCGGCCCAAAAAAAAAAGGCAATCTTTGGTGAATAAACTTCTATGGAATATCATACTGCTTGAATTTTATGGTGAAACACTAAATCAATCTTTACATTTAAACTTCACCAAAAAAGTTTGCAGAAAAGCCTACCTATAAGAGTGAAGCTTGTAACCTGGTGTGAAAATTATCCGCATGTACGAGCTAGCGTGCGTGCTAGCAGGGCTACCTCAAGCAAACTAGCTAATGTAGCTATCGTCTATTTATTAAAAATATGTTTTTCAAATCCGACATAATTCACTATTGTTTTTAGTGTCCTTAAATTACCTTTTAAATTAGATCCCGACAAAATAGGCCAGTCGGCACGTCGGGTGTCAATGGCGCTCACCTTTGCAATGCATTCTGGGCGTTGTAGTTTAAACGGCATTGTTGACCGGCCCCAAAAAAAGACAATCTTTGGTGAATAAACTTCTATAGAATATCCTACTGCTTACATTTTATGGTGAAACACTAAATCAATATTTACATTAAAACTTCACCAAAAAAAGTTTGCAGAAAAGCGTACCTTTAAGAGAGAAGCTTATAACCTGGTGTGAAAATTATCCGCATGTAGCAGGGCTACCTCGAGCTAGCTCAAGCCAACTAGCAAATGTAGCTATAAAACATAAAAATGTTTTTTAAAACCAACATAATTCAGCATTTTTTGGTGAGCTTAAATTAACTTTCAAACCAGAACCCGATAAAATAGGTGAGTCGGTACGTCGGGTTTCACTGGCGTTTACCTTCGCAATGCATTCTGGGTGTTGTCGTTTAAGGTTGAACGGCCAAAAAAAAAAAAGACTATCTTTGGTGAATAAACTTCTATCGCAGGGGTCACCAACGTGGTGCCCGCTGGCCTGTTCTAAAAATAGCTCAAATAGCAGCACTTACCAGTGAGCTGCCTCTATTTTTTAAATTTTATTTATTTACTAGCAAGCTGGTCTCGCTTTGCTCGACATTTTTAATTCTAAGAGAGACAAAACTCAAATAGAAATTGAAAATCCAAGAAAATATTTTAAATACTTGCTCTTCACTTGTTTGAATAAATCCATTAACTTTTTTACTTTGCTTCTTATAACTTTCAGAAAGACAATTTTAGAGGAAAAAAATACAACCTTAAATATAATTTTGGGATTTTTAAACATATGTACATTTCTACCTTTTAAATTCCTTCCTGACAATTTAAATCAATCTTCAAGTATTTTTTTTATTATTATTGTAAAGAATAATGAATACATTTTGATTTAATTTGTCATTTTAGCTTCTGTTTTTTCGACAAAGAATATTTGTGAAATATTTCTTCAAACTTATTATGATTAAAATTCAAAAAAAATATTCTGACAAATCTGGAAAATCTGTAGAATCAAATCTAAATCTTATTTCAAAGTCTTTTGAATTTATTTTAAAATTTTTGTTCTGGAAAATCTAGAAGAAATAATGATTTGTCTTTGTTAGAAATATAGCTTGGTCCAATTTGTTATATATTCTAACAAAGTGCAGGTTGGATTTTAACCTATTTAAAACATGTCATCAAAATTCTAAAATGAATCTTAGTCAGGAAAAATTACTAATGATGTTCCATAAATAATTTTTTTATCTTTTTCAAAAATATTCGAAGTAGCTAGTTTTTCTATTCATTTTTTTCGGTTGAATTTCGTATTTTAAAGAGTCGAAATTGAAAATAAACTATGTTTCAAAATTTTATTTTCATTTTTTTTTTCTCCTCTTTTAAACCGTTCAATTAAGTGTTTTTTTCATCATTTATTCTCTTCAAAAAATCTTCCGTATAAGGAAAAAAAAATGTACGACGGAATGACAGACAGAAATACCCATTTTTATATATATATATATATATATATATATATATATATATATATATAGATTTGTTTATATAAGGTAAATTGAGCAAATTGGCTATTTCTGGCAATTTATTTAAGTGTGTATCAAACTGGTAGCCCATTAATCAGTACCCAAGAAGTAGCTCTTGGTTTCAAAAAGGTTGGTGACCCCTGATTTATAGAATATCAAACTGTTTACATTTTATGGCCAAACACTAAATCAATCTTTACATTTAAACTTCACCAAAAAAAAAAAAGTTTGCAGAAAAGCGTACCAATAAAAGAGAAGCTTATAACCTGGTGTGAAAATGACTTTGTGTCATTCATTACAAAGAATGTGTACATGCAAAAAAAAAACACACAATGTTCCAAGAAGCACCTGGTTAATGTGACACAGGTGTGCCAAAGAACAAACGTGACAAAGCATTCCACTTCTGTTTTCAAAACATTATTGCAGCTTTCCAAACTCGCAGCTCAGCAGGCTTGTGGGACAAAGAAATGTAATTTGTGTTAAAGATTATGGTCGCTAACGCCTTCTAAGACTTCCTGCTTTAGCTGGACACAATCCTTCTGCTTTTGTGTTACATCATCTCGGACCTTCTTAGCGACGTCGCTGCAGGATGCAAGCTTGAGCTTAAGCGTGTAGTTTGCAGCTCCATTCTCAACATTCTGCAGCTGCTCAACTGCCACTCATTCCCACTCTAACGGGTCCACGCGTTTTCCACTGAAGGCCCCACGCTGAAAAATTAAAGCCTTTAGGCATCAATTTTCAAAACCAATGCAATATTTGGACTGACTAAATATATTACAGTGGAGCAAAACAGTAACATAATATGTAATATGTACAATATTCACAGTTTTTGGTAATTTTAAACATTTCAAGAACTTCTTTACTCAGTGCATTTATTTCTGTTTCTGGCAACAAATCTGTTCTTACTTCAGTAAAAAAAAAAAGGTGTGTGCGTGTTCCAATCATTGCAGACTTGGTAACACACCGAAGACGACTACTTTTGGTCAAACGAGACTTTATAACCCTATACTTTTGAAGCTGAATATACTGAGGACGAAGGAAGAGTGACGTTGAAGCAGACAAAAGCCGGGAGAGTGGTATGAAAGCAATTTTGACGCCATAAATATGGAACTTGGAGACAAGCTATTTCGACATAAATGGATTGCTTACCCGAAGTTAACAAGACTTAAAGAGCCTTTGTCAAAGAAAAATGTTTTGCATGGCAAACACACAAATATGCAGTATTTTCTCCCCAAACATTTCAAAGTGGAATATTTGATGAAGTAATTGGTAAATCATTCATAACCCATCCATCCATCCATTTTCTACCGCTTATTCCCTTTCGGGGTCGCGGGGGGCGCTGGCGCCTATCTCAGCTACAATCGGGCGGAAGGCAGGGTACACCCTGGACAAGTCGCCAGCTCATCGCAGGGCCAACACAGATAGACAGACAACATTCACACTCACATTCACACACTAGGGCCAATTTAATGTTGCCAATCAACCTATCCCCAGGTGCATGTCTTTGGAAGTGGGAGGAAGCCGGAGTACCCGGAGGGAACCCACGCATTCACGGGGAGAACATGCAAACTCCACACAGAAAGATCCCGGGCCTGGATTTGAACCCAGGACTGCAGGAACTTAGTATTGTGAGGCAGACGCACTAACCCCTCTCCCACCGTGAAGCCATCATTCATAACATCGATTTTAATTCATTACTTTTTGAGTAGTAAGTTTATAAAGTACAAAAATGCCCTGTGATGAGGTGGCGACTTGTCCAGGGTGTAATCGCCTTCCACCCAAATGCAGCTGAGGTAGGCACCAGCACCCCCCGCAACCCTAAAGGGAATAAGCGGTAGAAAATGGATGGATGGATGGAAGTTTAAAATGTACAAAAATGCCCTGCGATGAGGTGGCGACTTGTCCAGGGTGTACCCCGCCTTCCACCCGAATGCAGCTGAGGTAGGCTCCAGCGACCCCGAACGGGACAAGCGGTAGTAAGTGGATGGACGGAAGGAAAAAAAAATCCACAAAAATGATTCGGGATTTAAAAGGGCTCCCTTCGTGTTAAAAATATGTCATACATTTTTTATTATAACTTTCAACACTAAAGTTTTTAGATCAACATAAGATCTATTTGTTAGTTGTAAATTTTCATTTTTTTCAAGCCCCGTTTTTCAAAAGAAATGTTTTTGTAAGGCTAACCATATTTTCTCCACAAAATATTTCAAAGTGGAACATTAAGTAAATATAAAAATATAACGTTATGAATTGCTGACCTATTTTCGGACAAATGAGGCTTCAAAACCGTATACTTTTGAAGCTGAATATACTGAGGCTGAACTGCTGCTTATAGAAGTGTGCACGAAAGCCGGGAGAGGGGGATGAAAGCAATTTTGGCGCCATAAATATGGAGCTTGGAGACAAGCTATTTCGACATAAATGGATTGCTTACCCGAAGTCAGCAAGACTTTTTTAAAAGACTTTTGTCAAAGAAAATAAAACACACATAGGCAGTATTTTCTCCCAAAAACATTTCAAAGTGGAATATTTGATGTGAAGTGATTCGTAAATAATTCATAACTTTGATTTTAATTCCTTAATTTTTGAGTAGAGTTTAAAAAGTACCAAAAAAAAAATATTCCAAAATGATTTCTGATCTAAAAGGTCTCCCTTCTGTTAAAAATATGTCATACATTTTTTATTTTAACTTTCAACACTTAAGATCTATTTGCTAGTTGTACATTTCTATTTTTTTTAAGCCCCGTTTTTTTTTTTAAATACATGTGTTTTTTGCAAGGCTTACCATATTTTCCCCACAAAATATTTCAAAGTGGAATATTAAGTAAATATAAAAATAAAAGGTTATGAATTGCTGACCTATTTTTGGACAAATGAGGCTTTATAAGCCTATACTTTTGAAGCTGAATATACTGAGGACGAACTGCTGCAGTTTTGGCGCTCTAAATATGGAGCTGGGAGACAAGCTATTTCGACATAAATGGATTGCTTACCCAAAGTCAGCAATACTTTTTTTTTAAATAAAACACACATAGGCAGTATTTTCTCCCAAAAACATTTCAAAGTGGAATGTTTGATGTGTAGTGATTGGTAAATAATTCATAACTTTGATTTTAATTCCTTACTTTTTGAGTAGTGAGTTTAAAAAGTACCCCAAAAAAAATCCTCCAAAAGGATTTCTGATCTAAAAGGGCCCACATCCTGTTAAAAATATGTCATACATGTTTTATTTTAACTTTCAACACTTACATTTTTAGATCAACTTAAGATCTATTTGTTAGTTGTACATTTCTATTTTTTTTAAGCCCCGTTTTTTGTTTTTAAATAAATGTGTTTTTTGTAAGGCTAACCATATTTTCTCCACAAAATATTTCAAAGTGGAATACTAAGTAAATATAAAAATAAAATGTTATGAATTGCTGACCTATTTTTGGACAAATGAGGTTTTATAACCCTACACTTTTGAAGCTGAACATACTGAGGACGAACTGCTGCAATTTTGGCGCTCTAAATATGGAGCTTGGAGACAAGCTATTTCGACATAAATGGATTGCTTACCCAAAGTCAGCAGGACTTTTTTAAAAATAAAACACACATAGGCAGTATTTTCTCACAAAAACATTTCAAAGTGGAATGTTTGATGTGAATTGATTGGTAAATAATTCATAACTTTGATTTTAATTCCTTACTTTGAGTAGTGAGTTTAAAAAGTACAAAAAAAAAATCCTTCAAAAGGATTTCTGATCTAAAAGGGCCCACATCCTGTTAAAAATATGACATACATGTTTTATTTTAACTTTCAACACTTAAATTTTTAGATCAACTTAAGATCTATTTGTTAGTTGTACATTTCTATTTTTTTTAAGCCCCGTTTTTTTTTTTTTTTTAAATAAATGTGTTTTTTGTAAGGCTAACCATATTTTCCTCACTAAATATTTCAAAGTGGAATATTAAGTAAATATAAAAATAAAATGTTATGAATTGCTGACTTATTTTTGGACAAATGAGGTTACATAACCCTATACTTTTGAAGCTGAATATACTGAAGACGAACTGCTGCAATTTTGGCGCTCTAAATATGGAGCTTGGAGACAAGCTATTACGACATAAATGGATTGCTTACCCAAAGTCAGCAAGATTTTTTTTTTTTTAAATAAAACACATAGGCAGTATTTTTTCCCAAAAACATTTCAAAGTGGAATGTTTGATGTGAAGTGATTGGTAAATAATTCATAACTTTGATTTGAATTCTTTACTTTTTGAGTAGTGAGTTTAAAAAGTACCACAAAAAAAAATCCTCCAAAATGATTTCTGATCTAAAAGGGCCTGCAAGCCATTATTAGCAGCTGTAGTGTTATTAGAGCCAACTTTTTCTCATTTTCTTTTTTAAATATTTTTATATTATTTTTGAAATTTGCCACTGGCCATTAAAAAAAAAACTTTGTGGACACCCCTGCACTGTAAGAATAACACTTCAAAAACAGCATCTTACCACAAATGAATGCCTTTATTTTGCAAGACCCCCACACACACACACAGAGACATAGGAGAGGTTATCGGCTCTCGCGGTAACAAAATAAATTCAGTATCAGAAGAGCACATTTGAGAGTGGTTATATGGAATGTGAATTTTTCTTTTTGTAATCCATTTACGACAACCCCTTTTGAATAAATAGTCTCTTTGTAGCAAATGATTTTAATCAGTAAAATTCTCTTCCACGTCCACCTTTACAAGGAATGAATAAAACATCCAACCAAAACAAAAAAAACACATGAGGGATAAAACAAAGTCTTCTTGCAAGTCTGCCGTTTGTTTACGAGCAACAAAGCAGACAGGAACTGTTTGGGGAAGGCAAATCCCTTCTTGGGTCTTTAAACAAATGTTGTTTGTTCTCTGTTAAATAGTTCTTCCAAGTGGCAGATTGGACACAGAGAGCATGTTACAATATAAACACGCATTGCTACAAGGCTGCTGACCAAGCCAGCCGAGGTCAGCCCTTACAGCCGCCCACTCGCCCCGGTATCAAGGTGCTATACCGTTGGGGGCGAACGGAGCCCAGATAAACAACGCCACAGGTCAAGCACCATGTCAGACAGTTGAATTTCAATGATCTCTACCTCACGCTTTCTCTCTCAGAGAGAATGTACAATAAAGAAACCTGGGTTTGGCGCAGGAGGGGCGTCCTCGGCTGCTACAGGTCTGTCCAGAGACTCTCCTCCTGGAAAAGGAGAAGTCTCAGAAAGAAGTGAAGGTGCGACCGAGGGCCTGTCCTCTGGCAGGTTAAGGGAGAGCGCAGGAACTCTCCTCCCCGGGACCCTGAGGTCATGGAGGTGCCCTCCAAGCGGGGTTCGGACCTCCGTGCGGGCGGGACGGGGGGGTACACCTCATGGAAGGAGCTCATGGAGCTCCTCTGCCCGTGCTTGAAATGGAGACCGTGCGGGGCTCTCGGGTGCGGGCCCTCAGTCGGTGCTGTGATCCTCCAGCTGGGAGATGATGGTGATCAGGTTCTGCAGTCCAAAGATGAAGCCGCTGTCCTGGCCCTCGTGCACAACGCTGTCTTCGCCGTAGTGGCGGCAAGTCGTGTGCGCAAAGTCAATCATGCGCACGTCCACCGCCGGGCTGCTGGCCTCCGCCGTGCTGTGGGCGGAGCGGCTGCTGCTGTTGCCGCCGCCGCCTCCGGGGCCCCCAGAGCTGCAGCCGGCGGACGACGAACGCGGGAATCCAAAGGCCCCCTCCTCCTCCTCCTCCTCCTCTTCTTCATCCGACAGCTCGTCCTCATCCCCCTCCTCTCCGCCGCGGTGTCTCGGTCGGGAGGGGGTTCTGGGAAGATCTCCGTCGTAGATGATAAGCAGGGAGCTGGAGTAGAAGCGGTAGGACTCGCAGGCCTCCAGGGCGGCTTGCATTTCCCGCAGACGTCGCAGCACCGGGCACAGCAGCTCACGCCGCAGACGACGCCCGTCGTGGAAAAACTGGTAGAGGGCCTCCTTGAAGCCGGTGAGGTTCAACTTGCGGCCGTGGTATTTGTTCATGAACATGAGCTGGCCGGAATCGGACTGGTAGACCTGTGGCGAGGAGAGATCCACGTTATATAAAGCGGCGCTTTTCAACCTTTTCCATTGGAAAAATCCAGAGGCACACCACCAGCAGAAAACATCAATCCATCCATTTTCTACCGCTTGTCCCTTTTGTAAAAAAAAAATGAAACTCAGCAGCCGATATTGACAAAAAGTTTTTACGATTCTAAAGTTTAATTACACAAGTTTTATCCTGATACATCTCCACTTTGTGATGAGGGATCATTGTCTCACTCCTTTTGGGGATCCATCCATCCATCAATCATCTTCCACTTATCCGAGGTCGGGTCGCGGGGGCAACAGCCTAAGCAGGGAAACCCAGACTTCCCTCTCCCCAGCAAATTCGTCTAGCTCTTCCTGGGGGATCCCGAGGCGTTCCCAGGCCAGCCGGGAGACATAGTCATCCCAACGTGTCCTGGGTCTTCCCCGTGGCCTCCTACCGGTTGGACGTGCCCTAAACACCTCCCTAGGGAGGCGTTCGGGTGGCATCCTGACCAGATGCCCGAACCACCTCATCTGGCTCCTCTCCATGTGAAGGAGCAGCGACTTTATTTTGAGTTCCTCCCGGATGACAGAGCTTCTCACCCTATCTCTAAGGGAGAGCCCCGCCACACGGCGGAGGAAACTCATTTCGGCCGCTTGTACCCGTGATCTTATCCTTTCGGTCATGACCCAAAGCTCATGACCATAGGTGAGGATGGGAACGTAGATCGACCGGTAAATTGAGAGCTTTGCCTTCCGGCTCAGCTCCTTCTTCACCACAACGGATCGGTACAACGTCCGCATTACTGAAGACGCCGCACCGATCCGCCTGTCGATCTCACGATCCACTCTTCCCTCACTCGTGAACAAGACTCCTAGGTACTTGAACTCCTCCACTTGGGGCAGGGTCTCCTCCCCAACCCGGAGATGGCACTCCACCCTTTTCCGGGCGAGAACCATGGACTCGGACTTTTGGGGATGTCCAATTATTTTGGTCCAGCATTTTCTTTTTATACTCGGGGATATATCAGACCTAGACTCCGCCAAGGCTGTCCTTTGTCACCGATTCTGTTCATAACTTTTATGGACAGAATTTCTAGGCGCAGTCAAGGCGTTGAGGGGTTTCGGTTTGGTGGCCGTGGGATTAGGTCTCTGCTTTTTGCAGATGATGTGGTCCTGATGGCTTCATCTGGCCGGGATCTTCAGCTCTCGCTGGATCGGTTCGCAGCAGAGTGTGAAGCGACCGAAATGAGAATCAGCACCTCCAAGTCCGATTCCGTGGTTCTTGCCCGGAAAAGGGTGGAATACCATCTCCGGGTTGCGGAGGAGACTCTGCCCCAAGTGGAGGGGTTCAAGTACCTAGGAGTCTTGTTCACGAGTGAGGGAAGAGTGGATCGTGAGATCGACAGGCGGATCGGTGCGGCGTCTTCAGTAATGCGGACGTTGTATCGATCCTTTGTGGTGAAGAAGGAGCTGAGCCGGAAGGCAAAGCTCTCAATTTACCGGTCGATCTACGTTCCCATCCTCACCTATGGTCATGAGCTTTGGGTCATGACCGAAAGGATAAGATCACGGGTACAAGCGGCCAAAATGAGTTTCCTCCGCCGTGTGTCGGGGCTCTCCCTTAGAGATAGGGTGAGAAGCTCTGTCATCCGGGAGGAACTCAAAGTAAAGCCGCTGCTCCTCCACATCGAGAGCAGCCAGATGAGGTGGTTCGGGCATCTGGTCAGGATGCCACCCGAACGCCTCCCTAGGGAGGTGTTTAGGGCACGTCCAACCGGTAGGAGGCCACGGGGAAGACGCCTCGGGATCCCCCGGGAAGAGCTAGACGAAGTGGCTGGGGAGAGAGAAGTCTGGGTTTCCCTGCTTAGGCTGTTGTCCCCGCGACCCGACCTCGGATAAGCGGAAGAAGATGGATGGATATATCAGAGAAAACTTGTCCCTGACAGGGATATAATCTTGTTTGGGTGGTCTTCAGAAACACAAAAGCTTCCAAAATATATTACAACTGTGTTGCTGCTTGGGACGGTCTTGGACAAAAGACTCGTTCTCAGAGACTGGAAAACCCCATCTGCACCCAACTTCAGGAACTGGTTCAATGAACTTGTGAATGTAATGACTCTTGAAAAAAGAAGATTGATAAACTCTACAAATATGAATAAATGGGAACTAACCAGGAAACCTTTACCGACATATATTGAATCATAACAGACATTTAAAGAAAAACAAAACTGCCATCTTTTTTGTATTTGTATTCCATCCATCCATCCATTTTCTACCGCTTATTCCCTTTCGGGGTCACGGGGGGCGCTGGCGCCTATCTCAGCTACAATCGGGCGGAAGGCGGGGTACACCCTGGACAAGTCGCCACCTCATCGCAGGGCCAACACAGATAGACAGACAACATTCACACTCTCATTCACACACTAGGGCCAATTTAGGGTTGCCAATCAACCTATCCCCAGGTGCATGTCTTTGGAAGTGGGAGGAAGCCGGAGTACCCGGAGGGAACCCACGCATTCACGGGGAGAACATGCAAACTCCACACAGAAAGATCCCGAGCCTGGATTTGAACCCAGGACTGCAGGACCTTCGTATTGTGAGGCAGACGCACTAACCCCTCTGCCACCGTGAAGCCCTTTCTTTTTAATTATTATTTTTTGTATTGATTCTACACCACAATTGTTTTTTCTGTGTCACTTTTGATATGGTTTACTTGCTTTTTTTTTTGTTGTGATTATTGTTTTGTATTGATCAAGCCCTGTAATTTTTTACATTTTTTTTTTTCCTTTTTAAGTGTGTACGGTGAACAGGCCTTCGGGAGGTGATCTTGTGATCACTTCCTGAGGATCCTTGATGCCGAGGAATATTCACCCATTTTGCTGTGGTCTGGATAGCTTGCTGATCATGAACTGCGGCAGAATGGATGGATATATATATATATATATATATACAAAATTTTGGTATCTTTTCTAATAATGTCTATACTGTAAACCCTGAGTTGTTAAGGTTCGAGTGCACCTCTCTCCTCAAGTGTGTATGAGTGGATGTGTGCCAGTATGAAGGGTTTGCGTGAGCAAAGTATGACTGTTTGTCATTTTAACTGTAAAATCTAATAAAATATATTTGCAAAAAAAATTAAATAAATAAATAAGTTGTTCTAGCAAGTGTTGGATATGACTTTAAACCAGGCCTGGGCAATTATTCTGACTCGGGGACCAAATTTAGAGAAAAAAATTGCATCTAGGGGCCGGTATATCTATTTTTAGGAAGACTAATACAAAACCTCACGATAATGCCTGATTGAATGCTAAAAACGTTATGACAGACCACCTTAAAAAAATTTATGGAATTTTACACTTTTCTATGAATGAAAAAACACTTTAATTATTTGGGAAGGCCTGGTGGGCCAGATTGAAAAGCTTAACGGGCCTTAATTTGCTTAAACCCTAACCAAGCATGCATCAATATAGCTCTTATCTCAAAGTAGGTGTACTGTCACCACCTGTCACATAACACCACCACCTTGAGTTTTTTGCTGTTTTCCTGTGTGTGGTGTTTTAGTTCTTGTGTTCTGCTCCTATGTTGGTGGCTGTTCCTTTTTTGTTGGTATTTTCCCATAGCAGTTTCATGTCTTCCTTGAACGCTATTCCACGCATGTATCCTTTCTGGGTACATTGTTGATTGTCAAGTCATGTACGGATTTACTTTGTGGACGCTGCTATTTCTTTCTGTCTCCAGCTGAGGAAAACAATAGATAAGTGTATTCGCTCTGAAGGGGAAAAGGGGTGGGGGCTAGTGGCGTATCGAAAAAAGACTAGACTTACGTAGTGTTTTCAGATCAACTTAGGCGACACGAATTGAATGTGTTGTTTTTAGGTTGGTCTCTCCAAAGCTTTGGAATAAATTGCAAAATACCTATTCTGTTATGGGTTATTATTTAAAATCAGCTTATGTGTCATCAAAAGAACTTGGGATTGACCAGCAATTTAAATTCCCTCGGAGGAACATCTGGTCCCATCGCAACAATAGCCATGCCTAATACTCAATGCCTTTTCTTAGGAGCATTCACCTATTGTTTATTTTTGGTTTAAGTGTTAGATGCCTTTTTGCCTACACGCTGCCTCCCACATATTGTGATCACCACACCACAAAACCATGTTCCCAACATCTACAGAGCATTTAGCTACCTGCTGCCACCTACTGATATGGAAGAGTATTACACGGTTACTCAGCCGAGCTCTAGACAGCACCGACACTCAACAACGGCACATTTTCGGATTATAATTACAGGTTTGCAAAAATTATTATTAACCCAATTAGGTGAAATTACATAATCTCCCACGCCACAGCAGACTGTAGTGGTTGATATAAAGAAAATGATCTTGGTTTAAAGTCTGGACACTCCTGGTACAACTTCACACGGCAGAGGACTTTACCTGCATGCCACATATCCGCACTCCGATGGAGGACGACGTGCTTTGCTGACACTTGCGGATCTGATTGGCCTTCTTCTCCTCCGACGCGTCATCGCCGTGCTGGCGGGTGCCCATCTTCAAGTCCAAGACACACGGTACTGTGTAGCGCCATGTTAGGTTCTCCAGGAGGATGAACTCTGTGGAGGCGGGTCAAGGAACGCACAACAAAACAAACTTTTCTTACTGCTATTTTTTAGATTTTATATATTTTGAACCTTGTTCTTGTTGTGATGGGATAGGTTTATACAAGCGTTGCTTCAACCTACACCCTTTTGGCTCAATCATTGCTCAAATGAGTGTTTTTTATTTTATTTTATTTTTTTATTTTTATTTCTTTTTTTTTCTTGTTCTGTTTTATGTGAAGATTGCCGAAATAAAGAAATAAATAAATAAAGAAATAAAATAAACAATTAGTCCCATTTTTATAGTCTTTGGTATGACTCGGCCGGGGTTTGAACTCACAACCTTCCAGTCTCAGGGCGGACACTAACCATAAGGCCACTGAGCAGGTCAAATTTATTTATTGTTATTTATTGCAGCGGTCGTGAATTTTTAGCTGATCAGTGACCGCATGAATCAAATGACACACCCTTACTGCAGACACAAATGTAGCATTTGTGATATTAATAGGGTTGACATTTGGATCATTTTGAGTCAATGTATTTGATTTCTGTCATGAATTGGGTTGGTTGTCTGCAAAGTCATTGTGTGCATGCATGTTGTTATGCATTATATATTAATCATTTTTACAATAATTGAGCTGCTGGACAACAGAAGGGACAGTCCTGCCCTAAAGCAAGTGTTCTATAGCATGAAAGGATACTGTATTGGTTCCGGTGCTTCGCGTTCTCCTTCATCCTCTGCAAGTGCTGCTGGTGACATTTGAGGCTCCAAGGGTTGTGTTTGATCTGCTGCACCATGTTTCCCTTCTCCAGGCTTAAGTACAGAACCTCCGCCTGCTGCTGCACCTGCACGTCGTCCCGGTAACTGCAAAACCCGACAGAGAAAGGTCAGTCAGTCCAGTCCGCGCTCGCCTCGCGTCGGTTTCGGGAAACTTTACCTCATTTTTTTGTCGTCTTTGCGGATCTGTCGAGCCCGATCTTTGCTGTAATTGTCGTTGTCCAGGTGCAGAGGGGACTGCTTTTTGTTGCTCCACTTCAGCATCTTGCTCCTGGGCTCACAGTCGGTGGAGGGGTCCTTGTTTTCCAGGTCGCCCGATTCGCTGTGTAGAGGGTAAGCGACAAGGCACAGGTTCCCTCCTTCGTCTTCTTCGAAGCTGACAGACACAACGCCTGTTAAAGGAAGAGCAGTTTTAGCGCACAATTCAACGTAACCAAAAAAAGAATGATCTTAGACGACCACGATATACAACCAATGACCATTGTGTGGTACAAGTACCAGTAATGGGCTCCATTTAGTCATACTTGGGACCGCTTTTAAATACAATTACATATAAAAATAGGAATTATTGCCTTCCGCCCGATTGTAGCTGAGATAGGCGCCAGCGCCCCCCGTGACCCCGAAAGGGAATAAGCGGTAGAAAATGGATGGATGGATGGATGTACAAACATTCCCTAAAAATGAGCTTTAATACGACGCTGACGGTTCTTGCAAATAATTTGTGCAATGGTAGTTGGTGTAATGTTTGACAACTATTGCATTACATAAATAGTAGAATTGCCCGATGGAGTGCAGAGTTACTCCTACATGCATTTGATTGTGGTGGCTTGCCAAAGCAAAATAAAAGCCATCACATCACACCTAAAATAAATAAAAACAATCAATCAATCAATATATATACATATATATATATATATATATATATATATTAGGGGTGGGCAAATTAATGCGTTAATTACGCGTTAACTCATCAATCTATTAACGCCAACAATTATTTTATCGCACATTTGCGTATGTTGTTTACATGCTTTTATTTTGTTAACGCCTTTTCTTAACAAGATGGCATCTCCCGGATATACTTCGGCGTCGAGGGGCTCTTGGTAAAGATGGAACATTTGGCAAAAATACCGGACAATTCTGAAAATTTCATGGCTGGCTTACAGCGTGGTCACTCCGGGATCACTTACGACCGCCAGACAATTCTGGATGTGGATAGATCGGGCCGTTTTGGACTGAATTACGCGTGCTTGCTAGACCGGGTAGCTAGAATGGGAATACTTTGCCGGCTACATCCAGCGGCCTGTGAAGCAGCGGAGTATATGTGTTGTCTGTCTATTTATGAATAATGCAGACCAGGAGTGTTGGCTGAGTTCTTAACGTTTGCTTTCAGAGCGTGCATATCACAACATACAAGATGCCGTCATGGCGACACACAACCTATACCGGGCTAGCGCGCATGCTCGTCACTCCTGTTGCATGCTGGGTAAGGTAGATCTTTTTTTCCCTGGCTCATAACATCACAATATAGTACCATGTATATGATGCGTTCAGTTTATCAAAGCACCAAGCAAACAATCGGAAAATTCCCATCATATCAATTCCTAGATATGGTCATAATTATTTTAAGTGCACTACGCAGAATAAACACATGATTAATATTGCTACTACGGATAATTTGATCAAAAATTTCATAAAACAGCCCACTACCTATAATATAGGTTTTTCAAACATAAGACCCTGATAAAAAAAATGTTTCTGCTGTTACCTCAGAAATTGCCTGTTCAGATGTTATGATTGTGGCTCAGAGATTTGTATGTAGATTATATTTATTTTCCATAACAAACAGGATAACTTAAATACCCTGTCAGTTGCAATAAGCTTAAATGTTTGTATTTACATTTTTTGAGTTGATTTTCATAAAATATGCTATTTAACTGCTACTGTTTAACAAGGACTGATTTAAATTGTGTTTGCACAACCAATGTTTTGGCGCTTTTGTTCATGTGGGAGAATATTCCAATAAAGGTGCACTACACACTACTTTTGAATTCATTATTGGGCTTTGCGTATACAATGCAGTTAATCGGAGACATAGTGCGATTACCTTTGATTAAAATTTTTAATCGTTGCCCAGCCCTAATAGATATACACACACACACACATACATATAGTCATAGTCAAAAGAATAAATATTCAAACTGCTCAATTATACAAACAAATCTGCAAGTGATAAAAGACTGCACACAACCTAACTGGTATGAACAATAAGGCAGAATGTAAACATTTGTACAATCGATACAAATGTGAATACACAAAACGATACAAACACAGGATTGGTTAGTAGGAAAAAGCAGACTATAACAAAAATGAGCACGACTCATGCACACATTGTAGAGCATTAAAAGTGTGGTTTGCAACTTCCTCACAGTAACATTGTTCAAAACAAAAAAAATATAACAAGAACACCCATCCATCCGTTTTCTACCGATTGTCCCTTTTGGGTTCGCCGAAGCCGATCTCAGCTGCATTTAGTGTTGCCAATCAACTTATCCCCAGGTGCATGTCTTTGGAGGTCGGAGTACCCGGAGGGAACCCACGCAGCCACAGCAAGAACATGCAAACTCCACTCAGAAAGATCCCGAATTGAACCCAGGACTGCTCATGAACTTCGTATTGTGAGGCAGATGCACTAACCCCTCCTCCACCATGCTGTCTAACAAGAACACCATTGGCTATATTATGTTACCATTAGTGGTTTAATAGAACACATTTTTTGGAAAGTTGTCTATATTTTTTGACAATTATACAATTTTGCAATAAAATAAATTTACGGCTCGAATAAAATTGACGTTTACGGCGGTCTTTCACCTGGTCTCATCAACACGTACGCGCAGGTTGTGTGTCCACACATACAAAAGCAGTCCAATGGAAGCAACTAACAATTTGTAGTCGTGTTGTTATGATAGGTTCCTACCCCTGCTCTATGGTTCTCGAGCCGGATGTGGTTCTTTTTTATGACTGCATCTGGCTCTCAGATCAACCTTAGCTGACATTACTTAACACGATAAGTAATACATAATTCCGCTGATAATCAGTTTTGATTGATTGATTGCAACTTTTATGAGTACATTTGCACAGTACAGTACATATTCCGTACTAAATGGGAACACCTGAATAAGCTTTACTAAATGGGAACACCTGAATAAGCTTTTCAACTTGTTTAAGTTGGGGCCCACAAGGTACGTGTTAAAAACAACGTTCATAATATAAAAACATTCTCATGCATTTTAATCCGTCCATCCGTTTTCTACACCGCCAGTTCAAGAAGTCGCATTAATAAGTACTTTATTATTGGTTAGCTTCAGAATAACAATATTAAAAAGAATGAGAGACTTATTATACTCAAAAAATGTTGGTCTTACTTAAAAATGCACGTATTTAGATGTATTCAGTGTTAAATATTATATGGCTCTCACAGAAATACATTTTAAATTAAAGTTGCGAGCAGCGATGGACGGGGCAACCCAAGTCCAGATAAGTGGTAGAAGATGGATGGATGGATTATTACACAGAGAAAAAGTTGTATACACATGTGTTATACATCAGTCTCATAGTAATAACACTTGTAAAGTGGCTTGGGCATTTTATAAGGAGGCCTTGACTCTTAATGCATGGTGAATGTAATGCAGTTGTTGTATTGAAGTGGGAATAGCAAACTTCCAGTTTATTTTAGTAAGGGGCGGTCAGAGTATGAAATATAGGTCTCAGAGAGACCTACATAGAGGTTTTTGTTTCACGTGTGTATGAGAGTCCTACAGTTTTGTCTGAGCAGAAAGCCGCTATTTTGTGACAACAGCGGCAGCGCAATGGTTATTTGCTGGCTCATAAAATCCAAACCGTGGTAGTAATTAAAACTAACTTTTAATCAGAAGGGTTCAATCTCTCCTCTGTGCTTATTTGAAGCCGAAACGACAAACGGCTTCAGAGGATATAATGTTTGAAAAAAAAAAAAGCGACATTTTTTAGCCAACTTTTGTAGTGAAGTGGGAATAGCAAACTTCCCGTTGATTTTAGCCGGGGGGTGTCAGTGGATGAAATATAGGTCTAACTGAAACCTACGTAGTGGTTTTTGTTGCATGTTTCTACGACATTCCTACTGGAAGTTACAGACAGTTTTGTCTGTGTTTCCTTCCTAGGGGGTGCTAGAGCGCAATTATAGTTTCGGGGTTTGTTTTTTTTGATCAGATCGCAATTTTCGCCAGTCCTGATGTGTCAAATTTGGTGATTTTTGAAGCATTTAAGGGGGTCAAATTACAGCTCAAAGAGGCGGCGGTATAATAATAAAGAAAAATAATAAAACCTTAGAAATTCAATAGGGTCCTCCGTACCAAAGGGACATCACACCCTAAATATTTGGCATTCATGGCTCTCTCAGCCAAAAGGTTCTCGACCTCTGTGATAGAATATACTTTCAATGACAGCTAACGCTAGCTACCCAAATTGCTATTACTAGCTAACACCTAAAGCTAATGTGTTACGTATATAAATATGTCATTATGTAAGGGAAGCCGCAAGAGGGCGGGATATACTGAGTAAAATACATTGGAACGTTGGCGCCCTCTAGGCATCTGTGTAAATGTCGCTTTGAAGGCCTACTGAAAGCCACTACTACCGACCACGCAGTCTGATAGTTTATATATCAATGATGAAATATCAACATTTCAACACATGCCAATACGGCCTTTTTAGTTTACTAAATTGCAATTTTAAATTTCCCGCAGAGTTTCTTGTTAAAACGTCGCGGAATGATGACGCGTGTTTGTGACGTCTCGGTTTGTAGCGGACATATTAGCCCAGCACCACACACGGCTAAAAGTCGTCTCTTTTCATCGCATGATTACACAGTAATTAGGACATCTGTGTTGCTGAATCTTTTGCAATTTGTTCAATTAATAATGGAGACTATAAAGAAGAATGCTGTAGGTGGAAAGCGGTGGATTGCAGCTGCCTTTAGCAACCAAAACACAGCCGGTGTTTGTTTGTTGTGAAGCTTTAACACAGAGCGGTCAAGCGAACATGTTTCTCAAAGTCAACCAGCAAGTTTTGGATGGGAAAATTGTGATATTAAGTCGGCTCTTATTGGAGACGAGTGGATTATGCGACCTACTCCTGCAGCTGTCAAAAAGGCAGCTGTGATCTTGGCTCCTCCATTGGCTTCTCTGAAACACTGGAGTTCACCGCAGCCCTCCGACTTTCAGGTATGACTTTATAATCTCACTAAAACACTAATAAAACAATAAGCGAATAAGGGATTTCCCAGAATTATCCAAGTATATGTGTCTAACAACATCTGAATCGCTCACACTGTCGTCGCCTTTTTTTTTTAGTGCTTCACTCTAACTTTCCTCATCCACGAATCTTTCATCCTCGCTCAAATTAATGGGGAAATCGTCGCTTTCTCGGTCCGAATTGCACTTGCTGCTGGTGGCTATGATTATAAACAATGTGAGGAGCTCCACAACCGGTGACGTCACGCGCACGTCGTCTGCTACTTCCGGTACAGGCAAGGCTTTTTTATTAGCGACCAAAAGTTGCGAACTTTATCGTCGATGTTCTCTACTAAATCCTTTCAGCAAAAATATGGCAATATCGCGAAATGATCAAGTATGACACATAGAATGGACCTGCTATCCCCGTTTAAATAAGAACATCTCATTTCAGTAGGCCTTTAAATAACAAGTAATTAAAAAAAAGTCTCCATTGTTGCTAAGCAGTTACTTAAAAGGTGTGGCATGTTTGAGCAATTGTAAATTATATTTGGACCTAATTCCGTTTGACCAACACAAGCCTGGTAGACGGCTTTGTGATGCATACTCTTTACCCTTTACGACAGTCTGCTCATAAAAGGGCCTGTGAGGGGAGGGGGTGTCGCACACAGAACAAACATTTGATTAAAAGGACGTAAGGGTTTACTGAAACAAAATGGCGGAAGTAAGGACACGACCACATTTACAGGTATGTCGCAAATCTGGATGACGCCTCTCGTATTGTGCGTGTCCGCAGCGTTTAAGGGCCTTTAAAAAAGGTTGACGTCATCCGTGCTGACATCTGCATCCTCCAACCTCCCCCTCTCCAGTGTGGCCTGATGGGAGACCTGCACCGTCATCATAGCGCTACAACCGCCCAGTGTGGGAACTTGTGACTCAGATCCTGAGAGGCGCTCATTATCCAAAGTCAATACCTCGAGGAGTCATCTTTAGGCTGCAATGTATCGTGTTGTTACTTGCAAGCTAATGTGTCAAATTCCTCCAAAAGACAAGACGCCGTGGTTTCAAATACCTGCCGGTCCTAGAAATCTACTCTCTCAAAGTTGTCTGACTCCTCATACTGGGGTCTTTTTTTAGTCCCACACTGCATGTCTGAGGGGTCAGATACCAGAGACGTCTTATCTCCGTCACACAGAGGCGTCTCACGGTGCAGATCAGCATGTACTACTCGCCATTTATTGTTTGAGGAGTTATGTGGCCCTGGGCGACCCAGGGACATTATAGTAACTTAAAGGCCTACTGAAACCCACTACTACCGACCACGCAGTCATATAGTTTATATATCAATTGTGAAATCTTAACATTGCAACACATGCCAATAAGGCCGGTTTAGTTTACTAAATTGCAATATTAAATTTCGCGCGGAAGTATCATGCTAAAACGTCGCGGTATGATGAGGCGTGCGCGTGACCTCACCCATTGTAGAGAACATTTTGTTCCAGCACCGTTCCCAGCTATAAGTCGTCTGTTATCATCGCATAATTACACAGTATTATGGACATCTGTGTTGCTGAATCTTTTGCAATTTGTTCAATTAATATTTGAGAAGTCAAAGAAAGATGTAGGTGGGAAGCGGTGTATTTCGGCCGCCTTTAGCAACACAAACACAGCTGGTGTTTCCTTGTTTACATTCCCGAAGATGAAGCTTTACTATGGAACAGAGCGGTCAAGCGAACATGGTTCTCTACCACATGTCAACCGGTAGGTTTCGGTGAGAAAATTGTGGTAATAGGTCGGCTCTTACCGTAGACATGAGCGGAGATTGCGTCGTTCCTCGTGCAGCTGTAAAAGAGGCAGCTGAGACTGTCTTGCCTCCTCCGCACACACCCTTAGCCACACCCCTCCTACTTTCAAGAATGACTATTTAATCTCATTAAAACACTAGTAACACAATAAGCAGATAAGGGATTTTCCAGAATTATACTAGTAAATGTGTCTAATAATACCTGAATCGCTCCCACTGCTCTGTCTTTTTTTTCTCTCTAGTCCTTCACTCTGACTATCCTCATCCACAAATCTTTCATTCTCGCTCAAATTAATGGGGAAATCGTCGCTTTCTCGGTTCGAATCGCTCTCGCTGCTGGTGGACATGATTGTAAACAATGTGAGGAGCTCCACAACCCGTGACGTCACGCGCACATCGTCTGCTACTTCCGGTACAGGCAAGGCTTTTTTTATTAGCGACCAAAAGTTGCGAACTTTATCGTGGATGCTCTCTACTAAATTCTTTCAGCAAAAATATGGCAATATGGCGAAATGATCAAGTATGACACATAGAATGGACCTGCTATCCCCGTTTAAATAAGAAAATCTCATTTCAGTAGCCTTTAAAATGGCATGGCTTCAAAGTCTTCCATCCGGGATTAGATTAGCCAAGTCTTTGAACTACCTACAAATTTATTTTTAAGGGGTACATTTAGATATTTTCCTCAGAATAACTGTAGGAGCGGGAAATCAGTTCATTTTGTCTTTAGCATTACAGAAGAAAAATATTGTCTTCTTTATTTCATCAAGCTGATGTGGCTACATTGTTTTTGTTGTGTACCAATAACTTAATACTGACATGTCCTACAACATACATGCCAATGAACGCATCTTTTTGTAGACCAGCATACATTACCACAGGGGTCACCAACGCGGTGCCCACGGGCACCAGGTAGCCCGCAAGGACCAGATGAGTCGCCCGCTGGCCTGTTCTAAAACTAGCTCAAATAGCAGCACTTACCAGTGAGCTGCCTCTATTTTTATTTTATTTTATTTACTTACTAGCAAGCTGGTCTTGCTATGCTCGACATTTTTTAATTCTAAGAGAGACAAAACTCAAATAGAATTTGAAAATCCAAGAAAATATTTTAAAGACTTGGTCTTCACTTGTTTAAATAAATTCATTTTTTCTTTTACTTTGCTTCTTATAACTTTCAGAAAAACAATTTAAGAGAAAAAAATACAACTTTAAAAATGATTTTAGGATTTTTAAACACATATTCATTTTTACCTTTTAAATTCCTTCCTCATCTTTCCTGACAATTTAAATCAATGTTCAAGTAAATTGTTTTTTTATCGTAAAGAATAATAAATACATTTTAATTTAATTCTTCATTTCAGCTTCTGTTTTTTCCACGAAGAATATTTGTGAAATATTTCTTCAAACTTATTATGATTAAAATTCCCAAAAATTGTTCTGGCAAATCTGGAAAATCTGTAGATTTAAATTTAAATCTTATTTCAAAGTCTTTTGAATTTTTTAAAAAGCTTTGTTCTAGAAAATATAGAAGAAATAATTATTTGTCTTTGTTAGACATATAGTTTGGTCCCTTTTTGTTATATATTCTAAGAAAATGCAGATTGGCTTTAAAACATGTCATCAAAATTGTAAAATTAATCTTAATCACGAATATCTACTAATGATGTTCCATAAATTATTTACTTTTTTTCAAAAATATTCGAATTACCTATTTTTTCTCTTCATTTTTTTCCGTTGAATTTTCAAGAGTCGAAATTGAAGATAAACTATGTTCCAAAATTTAATTTGCATTTTTTTCCTGTTTTCTCCTCTACCAACCGAGCTATGCCGCCCGTTCAATATACTTAATTGAACGGGCGGCATAGCTCGGTTGGTAGAGTGGCCGTGCCAGCAACTTGAGGGTTGCAGGTTCAATGTCCTAGTCACTGCCGTTGTGTCCTTGGGCAAGATACTTTACCCACCTGCTCCCAGTCCCACCCACACTGGTTTAAATGTAACTTAGATATTGGGTTTCACTAGGTAAAAGTGCTTTTAGTCATTAGAGAAAAGCGCTATATAAATATAATTCACTTCACTTGTATTTTTTTCAACATTTATTCTCTACAAAACACCTTCCGTAAAAGAAAAAAAAATGTACGACGGAATGACAGACAAAAATACCCTTCTTTTTATATATATATATAGATGTATTTATTAAAAGGTAAATTGAGCAAATTGTCTATTTCTGGCAATTTATTTAAGTGTGTATCAAACTGGTAGCCCTTTGCATTAATCAGTACCCAAGTAGCTCTTGGTTTCAAAAAGGTTGATGTATGAGGCCTTCACGTTCAAAGCTACTTCAAGGCCCCTCGTTTTTTTTCCAAGACTCTGCTCAAGATACCTTCCATCTATAAATACAACTACTCCGGTGGTGCTTTTGTGTACATTTTGTTCCTCGGGACCTTGCAACAATCCTGCAGCAAAACATCCAACGCCACACAGTGTGACGTAATGCTCGCATTAAAAGATGGACGCCCAGCATGCCCGCCTCATGTCGGCGACAATCTTACCTTTATACTGCGGGGTGAACTTCCTCATCTCCGCGGGGAGGCTCTTGTAGAACTGGTGCTCCCGGGGAATGAGGGGCTTGCAGATGGTCTGCTCGCCGAAGCGCAGGACGCAGGAGTGGCCGCCCACCTGGTGCACGAAGGGCTCCAGCATCACCCCTTTGCCGGAATAGGGAGTCCCGTCCGCCTGCATGAGGACTTCCAGAGCGGGACTCATCCTCACTCCGCATCGGACAGCCAAGCGTGGAGCACCCACGTCGCGCGGGTGGAGGCGAGAGACTCTGCTGCTCTTCTGGCTCCCTATGGTGGAGCAACTCCCGGCGCGGCCGCAGGGGGCGCTGCTCGCTCGCTCGCCGCAAAACAAAAGCCTGAAACAGGAAGGCGAGAGCCAAGTAAATCCTTTATTCCCTCGGCGTCAGCGGCCGGTGGACACTGTTTAGTACTCCTTTTTTGAACAATATAGCCTCCGCTTTGATATTCGTGTCATAAAACGCTCGGTACGCGACACTAAAGACGGCTAGATACGCTTCCGCCTGACGCGGACGTCCGCTCGCCGAGTGCTTGAGCTCAACTGACGCATGAGCTAAAGTCCCTGCTTAAAAAAACAGCGGACCGAGCCTTAAGCGCCGCCCCCTTCTGGGGAATCGGCCAATCAGAGAGGCGCGCTTGTCGCTGGGAGGAGCCAGCTGAAGGAGATCAGACAAACAAAAGGGGGAGAGAGAAAACAGGGGGAGGGGAGGACAGGAAAAACACGCCACACCAAAAACACTGAAGGCCTTTTTTTGTTTTGTTTTTGTTTCTTTGCTCAGGTTGCAGCTTCTTTGCTGTCGTAGCCCGCGGAGACAACCGCCAGCTTGTGAATAAGGTTTGCATCTGGTGCTGAAAAGTCAACAAGTGCATCATGTTAAAGCAGTGGTTGTTAACCTTGTTGGAGGTACCGAACCTCGTTAGTTTCATATGCACATTCACCGAAGCCTTCTTAGTGAAAAATAAAAATACAATTATTTCAAATTCAAGACAAACTTATGTGATTTGGTAACACTTTAGTATGGTGAACATATTCTAAGTAACAAAGACTTAATTTAGTAATTTAGTAGAAGCATTTAAGTCTCACCTTAAAACTCATTTGTATACTCTAGCCTTTAAATAGACTCCATTTTTAGACCAGTTGATCTGCCGTTTCTTTTCTTTTTCTTCTATGTCCCACTCTCCCTTGTGGATCCGGTGGCCATGTACTGCTCGCCTGTGTATCGGCTGGGGACATCTCTGCGCTGCTGATCCGCCTCCGCTTGGGGTGGTTTCCTGCTGGCTCCGCTGTGAACGGGACTCTCGCTGCTGTGTTGGATCCGCTTTGGACTGGACTCTCGCGACTGTGTTGGATCCATTATGGATTGAACTTTCACAGTATCATGTTAGACCCGCTCAACATCCATTTGTTTTCCTCCTCTCCAAGGTTCTCATAGTCATCATTGTCACCGATGTCCCACTGGGTGTGAGTTTTCCCTGCCCTTATGTGGGCCTACCGAGGATGTCCTAGTGGTTTGTGCAGCCCTTTGAGACACTAGTGATTTAGGGCTATATAAGTAAACATTGATTGATTGATTGATTGATTAATTTAGAGGTTGTTGGACACTAGGAGAACATATTCTAAGTAACAAGGACTTAATTTGGAGTTATTTGGTTAGGGGTAGGGTTAGAGGGTTAGGGTTATAATGAGGCCATGCCGAATAAGGCATTAATAAGTACTTAATAATGACTAGTTAAGAGCCAATATGTTACTAATTTGCATGTTAATTAGCAACTAATTAATGGTGAATATGTCCCCCATACTGAAGTGTTACCATGTTTTTTACTGGTCACAAAAGGAACCTTGCATGAACATCACCTTGTTGAAAGAACAAAACCGACACAGTGCATAAACTCACAACAAATGACACACCTGCAGATCAGTGTGACTTCTGCTGTTGCTGTATCCGTAATATGCCAATAGGTAGAATTTTTTATTGACACAATGAATCGGGTGTGTTTTGACCTCCTCCGAACCCCTGAGGCCAACTCACCGAACCCCTAGGGTTCGATCGAACCCAGGTTAAGAACCACTGTGTTAAAGGCCTACTGAAAACCACTACTACCGACCACACAGCCTGATAGTTCATATATCAATGATGAAATATTAACATTGCAACACATGCCAATACGGCCTTTTTAGTTTACTAAATTGCAATTTAAAATTTCCCGGGAGTTTCTTGTTGAAAACGTCGCTGAACGATGACGTGGACGCTTGACGTCACGGACTGTTAGGAAATATTAGCGCTGCGCACACACACAGCTAAAAGTCCTCTGCTTTAACCACATAATTACACAGTATTCCGGACATCTGTGTTGCGGAATCTTTTGCAATTTGTTCAATTAATAATGGAGAAGTCAAAGTAGAAAGATGGAGTTGGGAAATTTTAGTCTTTAGCCACGCAAACACACGGTGATTCCTTGTTTAAAAATGGATCAGAGCGGTCAAGCGAACATGGATCCCGACCAAATGTCAACCAGCAGTTTTTGGTGAGAAAATTGTGGTAAAAAGTCGCCACTTACCGGAGATCAGCTGAGCTTGTGCCGTCCATAAAGCTGCCGTCGACTTCCATCAGAGACTGGCCTCAAGACACCCGTGGAGACACCCTTTCGACTATCAGGTACTATTAAACTCACTAAAACACTAGCAACACAATAGAAAGATAAGGGATTTCCCAGAATTATCCTAGTAAATGTGTCTAAAAACATCTGAATCCGTCCCAAAGCAATCGCGTTTTTTATTTAACTTTATTTATTTTTTATTTTTTTCTAGTCTGTCGCTATCAATATCCTCAAACACAAATCTTTCATCCTCGCTCAAATTAATGGGAAAATTGTCGTTTTCTCTGTCCGAATAGCTCTTTTTGTTGGAGGCTCCCATTAAAAACAATGTGAGGACGTGAGGAGCTGTCAACGGGTGACGTCATCGTTTGCGACTTCCGTAGGCCTCATTTCAGTAGGCCTTTAAAGACCTACTGAAATGAGATTTTCTTATTTAAACGGAGATAGCAGGTCTATTCTATGTATCCTACATGATCATTTCGCAATATTGCCATATTTTTGCTGAAAGGATTTAGTAGAGAACATCGACAATAAAGTTTGCAACTTTTGGTCGCTAATAAAAAAACCTTGCCTGTACCGGAAGTAGCAGACGATGTGCGCGTGACGTAACCGGTTGTGGAGCTCCTCACATCTGAACATTGTTTACAGGCGATAATTTCCCCATTAATTTGAGCAAGGATGAAAGATTTGTGGATCAGGATAGTGAGAGTGAAGGACTAGAAAAAAAAAAGAAGACTATACATTGGGAGCGATTCAGATGTTATTAGACACATTTACTAGGATAAATCCGGAAAATCCCTTATATGCTTATTGTGTTAATAGTGTTTTAGTGAGATTATAAAGTCACACCTGAAAGTCGGAGGGCTGCGGTGACTGCCAGTGTCTCTGAGAGAAGCCAATGGAGGAGCCAAGATCACAGCTGCCTTTTTGACAGCTGCTGCAGGAGTATGCTATCTTCACACAAGTCTCCGGTAAGAGCCGACTTAATATCACAATTTTCTCATTCAAAAACTTGCCGGTTGATATGTGGTAGAGAAACATGTTCGCTAAAGCTCTACAAAAACCAACAAAGAAACACCGGCTGTGTTTCGGTTGCTAAAGGCAGCTGCAATCCACCGCTTTCCACCAACAGCATTCTTCTTTGACGTCTCCATTATTAATTGAACAAATTGCAAAAGATTCAGCAACACAGATGTCCAAATTACTGTGTAATTATGCGATGAAAAGAGACAACTTTTAGCCGTAAGTGGTGCTGGGCTAAAATGTCCGCTCAACCAATAACGTCACAAACACGCATCATCATTCCGCGACGTTTTCAACAAGAAACTCCGTGGGAAATTTAAAATTGTAATTTAGTAAACTAAAAAGGCCATATTGACATGTGTTGCAATGTTGATATTTCATCATTGATATATAAACTATCAGACTCCGTGGTCGGTAGTAGTGGGTTTCAGTAGGACTTTAAAAACAACTGTGGAAAATTTAGTTCTTCTACAAGTTTGGCACTGACAGAATGCACCTCTATGTTACAGTGTTGTCCCGATACCAATATTTTGGTACTGGTATCAGTACCAAAATATATTTCGCTACTAAATAAAGGGAACCACAAAAAAATACATTATTGGCTTTATTTGAACAAAAAAATCTTACAGTACGTTAAACATCCATCCATCCTTTTTCTACCGCTTATTCCCTTCGGGGTCGCGGGGGGTGCTGGAGCCTATCTCAGCTACAATTGGGCGGAAGGCGGGGTACACCCTGCACAAGTCGCACCTCATCACATATATGTATATATACATATGTATTAGGGCTGCAAATCTTTGGGTGTCCCACGATTCGATTCACTATCGATTCTTGGGGTCGCGATTCGATTATATATCGAATTTTTTCGATTCAACGCGATTCTCGATTCATTCAATACATAGGATTTCAGCAGGATCTACCCCAGTCTGCTGACATGCAAGCAGAGTAGTAGATTTTTGTAAATAAGCTTTTATAATTGTAAAGGACAATGTTTTATCAACTGATTGCAATCATGTAAATTTGTTTTAACTATTAAACAAACCAAAAATAGGACTTATTTTATCTTTGTGAAAACATTGGACACAGTGTGTTGTCAAGCTTATGAGATGTGATGCAAGTGTAAGCCACTGTGACACTATTTTTTATTTTGATAAATGTCTAATGAGAATGTCAATGAGGGATTTTTAATCACTGCTATGCTGAAATTATAACTAATATTGATACTGTTGTTGATAATATTCATTTTTGTTTCACTACTTTAGGTTTGTTCTGTGTCGTGTTTGTGTCTCCTTTCAATTGCTCTGTTTATTGCAGTTCTGGGTGTTGCTGGGTCAGGTTTGGTTTTGCAATTGGATTGCATTGTTATGGTATTGCTGTGTAATGTTTTGTTGGATTGATTAAAAAAACAAAAAACGATAAAAAAAAAAAAAGAATCGATTCTGAATCGCACAACGTGAGAATCGCGATTCGTATTCGAATCGATTTTTCCCCACACCCCTAATATGTGTGTGTGTGTATGTATGTATGTATGTATATATATATATATATATATATATATATATATATATATAAAAAAAGATTTTTTGACATTAAAAGATATCGATGTAATCATAGTAGTATTGACTAGATACGCTCCTGTACTTGGTATCATTAGAGTGGATGTTAGATGGAGATTCACCCATGGCATTTGCTTTCAGAGACGATATAGTACAGAATATGATTCATTAGTATCGCAGTACTATACCAATACTGGTATACCATACAATCCTAGTATGTTATGAATTAATACCAAAACAATATTTTAAAAATTATATTTTCTAGTGACTATATTATTAGTTGAATAACATCAGACACTGTTCTGAATAGGGATTAGCAATTTGGCCTAAAATCTGTATTGCGATATATATTGCAGCCTCAAGCAATGACAATTTATATCACGATATACTATCCGACATATAAATGATAATGGAATCATTTCTAAACGGGTTACAAAGACACCTAATTTAACAGCTGACTTATGCCGTGACGTATTTCGTCATTTTAGGTTGTATGTTCTTAATAACTTAAGGCAAGGCAAGTTTATTTATAGAGCACAATTTGTACACAAGGCAATTCAAAGTGTTTTACAGAAATTTACAAAAAGGCGAAAATAAGAATTAATTAAAATATATTAAATACAATTATCTTAATTCACATTAAAATCGAAGAGTAAATAAAATACTTTCCGTTGTCATATGTAGAACTGAGTACAATTGTTTTCAGCCTGGGTTTAAACATCGCCGATATAGAGAGCCCTGTCTTAAGTCTTCTGGAAGACTTCCAGATTTTAGGAGCATAAAACTGAAACGCAGCCTCATCATGTTTGATCCTGACTCTGGGCACCGGCAGGAAACCACTCCCTGAGGTTATCAGAGCCCGAGATGGTTCATAAGGCCCTAACATGTCAGAGATATACTTTGGCACAAGACCATGAAAATACTGAGACTTTTACTTGCGTCTGTCTTCAGGCGGATATTGTTCATCAGCTAGATTAGAGCTGTTTCTGTGCTCTGTTGGGGCCTAAAGTCTGATTGGAAAGTATCAAACACATTATTACACAGAAGAAAGTCACTAAGCTGTTGCTATACTATTTTTTTTAAGACTTTTCCCAAAAATGGCAGGTTTGATATGGGCTGTGGCATCTCGACTACCGTATTTTCCGGACTATAAGACACACTTAAAATGATTATTTTTTCTTACAAACTCGACAGTGCGCCTAAAGGAATAATTATGGTTTTGCTTAACAACCTCGAAGCAATTTGTGGTACATGATGTAATAAGTGTGAACAGTAGATGGCAGTCGAACATAAGAGATACATGTAGACTGCAATATGATGGCAATATGACTCAAGTAAACACCACCAATGTTCCATTGAAAATACAAAACATTACACACGGCACTCAAAAATCTATCCAAATCTTTTAGTACGACTTTGGTAAGGTATGAAGCCGCACAGCTTGATGGATTGTCGGCGCATTTAACATATGAGTACTATTATGGTGTGTATAAGGTACGACATTATCTGGCGTTTTGTTTCACAGTACAATGCAAAAGCAACTTTTTTTTTACTTTCTGGTACCTGCTGATCTGGATTTGGGATCTGCATGAATCCTGAAAAATTGCGTGCGTCCGCCTTTGTAGTCTGTAACACCGTAGTCAATAAGCTTCTTTTTCTCTGTCTTGTTTTCCGCTGTTGACATTTATAATATAAAGTAGTGTAAAGTTCTTACTTATAGCTGTCATTAAACTCGCCATGAACGCGCTAAAACATACCGGTATAATGAGTTTACATTATTCAACCAAGGAACTTTAGTTATTACAGGGATCCGGTCGGACGATTTTTCACGGCCTTGTTGTTTCTGGATGAGGAGACGCTGCTCCGTTTTTGATTTAAGTGAAGTCTGAATGTCATTAAAACAGTTAGTTCCATCTTTTGACACTTCACTTCCACTCCTGTCCTTGCACGCTACACCGCTACAACAAAGATGACGGAGAGAAGACACTGTCGAAGGTGAGCATCGTAAATAAGACCGCCCACAAAACGGCGCATCCTGAAGAGACGCCCAGAAAGCGACTTGAAGATGATCTGTAAAACCTAATCAATGCAGTATTTTGCCCGAAGTACAACCATTACATGTAGACCAAACGGATGTGTCTTCCATTTAGGAAAAAAAATATATATATACATATTTTAATGCGCCTTATATATACAAAAACGATCTAAAATACACCATTCATACGCAATGTGCTTTATAATCCGGGGTGCCCTATGGTCCGATAAGTACTGTACTCTTCTCTAAAAGAGCTTAATGACAGCAGTATTTTGGAAATGTTCCACTTTGAATGATACGTTAACTAGATGTGTGAATTGTAGTAATTGTGGTGACTTTAGAAAACCAGTGGGTAACTCATCAAGACAGCATGTTGATGGACTCAGACTGGGGATGATATCTTTGACTTATTTGTCTAGTTGGCTGCAGAGTAGCTATTTGTTTTCTGTAAATTATTGCATTTTTAATGCCTTGAACTTTATCATGAAATAATACTGCAAACTCATTGCACTTTGATGTAGAAATGAGTTGTGAAACTGGAGGGTTTGTTACTAAAGCAATCAACGCACAAGGGTTGTTATTCCAGTTTGTGATGATTTCCGATAAATATTTGTTTACACAGTCCGGATGAGCACATTCAACGTTTCTTTGTAGATCTCATAATGAACTTGGAACTTTGACTTGCACTATTTCCGTTCGGCTATGCGGCACTCCCTTTTCCGTGCCCAGACCGAGTCATTTTCCATTTTTGCCTACTTTCAACGTTTGTAATACATCCGTAGATGCTTTCCTCTCCATTCACCAATGGAGCCTTGGCCAAGAGGACTTTAGATAAGATTAGATTAGATAGTACTTTATTTATTCCGTCAGGAGAGTTCCTTCAGGAAAATTAAAATTTTCAGCACAATCCCATTCAAGATCAGACAAACATTACAGGGAGACAGAACAGGATCGCTGACGGATCTGCCGGCTTCCAGCGCCCCTAACAAAAAAATTAAATAAAAAAATCGGTCGTAGCCTGGGCCCTGGAGAAAGGGTGCAGACTGAGGCCAAGGGAAAAAAACAACTCATAGCCATAGTACACATCCCTATTGCATGTGTGTAAGATGGAAACATCAAACATCAAAGACCACAGAGGACATTAAAGACATTAAAGCAGCAGATACAACCAGACACTTCTACATACAGCTATGAATAAAAAGTAAAAGAAACATATCCATTGTGGTGGCCTCTGCGGTGTTCCACGCCATCGTCCACTGGGGTGGACGATGCATGGCCAGAGACAGGAGCAGACCCAACAAAGCAACTAAGACAGCAGACTCCACTCTCGGCCAGTGTCCAGTCCGCATGGATGAGCGAAGATACGTCCAAGGTGACTGAGGTGTCCAACACCGGCTCACCCAGCCAAGACACCGCGAAGCCTCTCCGTCCCAGCGCTTAGTGCTAGCTCCGCAGCCCTGTCCCCTCATCCGCATCTCCTCCAGTCCCTCCAAACCGACTCTGGTGTAGCAGAGACCCAGCAGCTGGTCTCCGTGGCCAAAAGGCCCCCGGGAGGCAGATCCAGAAGTCCACAAAAAAGCACCACAGAGGTCACGAAAGTGCCACCCCTTGTCACACAGTCCCAAAGGGTCCCGGACCAAAAGGCAAAAAAATATAATGACACATGAAAACAAGAGGGAAACACAAAAGGATGACACAAGAGCACAGAGCTCCTGCCAACAGCAGCAACTACAGCAGCGCCATCCCGACTTGATATCATCAGACGGTATCCTGGGGTCATTGGGTGTTTCGACCCTGAACCGTAACACCCTACCGCTGGTGGGCCGGCAGTGGTGGCCAAGTCACTGCCCATCTCCTCCTCCTGGCTTCCAACTCATCTCTTCTCTCCTACTCCATAACCAGCAAGAGGCTCTCATCCTGCGAGCTGCTGTTTTTTTTCCCTTCCCTGTTATTCCCAAGGCTGTGAGCATTCTCCATACCGACTGGGCAGGGAATCCTCTGCAGCCCACCTCGACCGGGAACAGCCATGCCTGCCATCCTTTTCCCCTGCAGTCATTCAAAAGGTCCTGGTATTTAGCACTTTTCCTTTCAATATTGTTGTCCGGGTGGAAATCGGTAGAAATTCGGGAGAATGGTTGCCCCGAGAGATTCTCGAGAGGGGCACTAAACTTCCGGAGTCTCCCCGGAAAATCGGGAGGGTTGGCAAGTATGAGTATTAGTGGTGAATCTGGCTGTATAACACCGGCGGGCCAGCACTAATGTTAATTTGATATTGCCTCAAGGGCCAAAAAAAGTTACACGGTGGGCCAAATGTAATGTTAATTTGATATTGCCTCAAGGGCCAAATTAATTTACACGGCATGCCAAATTTGGCCCGCGGGCCAGAGTTTGACACCCATGGTCTAAACCAGGGGTGCCCATTACGTCGATCGCGGGGGGTGTGTCAGTCGATCTAGAGCCAGGCTTTTAAAAAAATTAGACCTAAAAATTAGTGATCATCAATCTTCACCAAGACGTCACTTAAATGACATTCACGGTACCGGAGGGTCTTGTGAGATGACGCTGGCTGCAGCAAGATCATTATTATTAAAATATGACCGAGAGGAAGGCGAGAAACACTTTTTATTTCAACAGACTCTCGCACCGTACCTTCCGTCAAAACTCTAAAGGCCGACTGCACATTTCCTATCTTCACAATAAAAGCCCTGTTTCATGCTGCCTGCGCTAACTAAATACAGAGTCTCGGAAAACTGGTGTGCACAAGCGATCCCTCAGAAAGCTGGCGTGCACATCACTTGTGCACGCCAGCTTTACGAGACTCTTATTTTGTTAGCGCAGGCAGCATGAAGCAGGGCTTTTATTGTGAAGATAGGAAATGTGCAATCGGCCTTTAGAGTTTTGACGGAAGGGACGGCGCGAAAGTCTGTTGAAATAAAAAGTGTTTCTCACCTTCCTCTCTGTCATTTTTTCCTAATAATGAACTGGCAGCAGCCAGCGTCATCTCACAAGACCCTCGGGTGCCGTGAATGTCAATCAAGCAAGCTACGGAATTTGCCGCCAATGTTTTTCTTGTAAAGTGTATGGAAGCTGGATGAATTAGATGCCAAAAACCAACCACTTTCATGCGGTATTGTACAGAAAGGACAACTTTTTTTCTCCTCCATTTGAAAATGTGGGCGTTATCATCATTACTGTCTGATTCCAATCAATGCGAGTCATCAGAATCAGGTAATACACCAACTAATATTCTTGTCTTCGTGAAAGAAAGACATCTATATGTGTTACACATGCTTGTATTATCATTAAACACATTTAACTTGTTTACAAAAATGTCTCTTTCATAAATAAATAAATATAAATGATATATATAAATGAGGTAGATCCCCTCGAGTTGGTCAATTGAAAAGTAGCTCGCCTGCAGAAAAAGTGTGGGCGCCCCCTGGTCTAAACGAACCAACGGTACGAATTGCCTTGTGTGAATATGCCATTAGTACCCATCAGGAAATTTGACACACCACCCTGACTAAGCCCCCCTCCCTCACTGTGACCCTCTAGCCAAACACAGTCACCAGAAAGAGCATAAACACACTCTTAACGAACGGTCACAGGAATTGCATGTCCCACTCAAAGTCCCGTGAAGAATACCCAAGTCGTGGCTCACCAAGGTAGTTTGACCCTTTTTACCCCCGGTCATCTGCTGGTCAGGTGTTCTGCTTGTTTGCTGGTAAGCAGCGAGTGTAAACATCACCCTCAGTGCAAAGTCGGGGCAACAGATGTTTCCCATCCAAGGGGACTTCTCATGTATCATTCTCAAGCAAGAGACTTTCAGCACTTGGGTGTAGAAGTCGTTCTTACTGAACACTGGCAGGTGTGTGTGGCTTGACTTCGGGTGGACTAGTGGCATTGAAAACATAACCTGTTTTGTGTCTTCAGACGTGTCACGTAATGCATTCAAGAACAGAAACTTAAAGCCCTACTGAAATGAGATTTTCTTATTTAAACGTGGGATAGCAGGTCCATTCTATGTGTCATACTTGATCATTTCGCGATATTGCCATATTTTTGCAGAAAGGATTTAGTAGAGAACATCGACGATAAAGTTCGCAACTTTTGGTGCTGATAAAAAAGCCTTGCCTTAACCGGAAGTCGCAGACGATGATGTCACAAGGGTGAGGGCTCCTCACGTCCTCACATTGTTTATAATGGGAGCCTCCAGCAGCAAGAGCTATTCGGACCGAGAAAACGACAATTTCCCCATTAATTTGAGCGAGGATGAAAGATTCGTGGATGATGATATTGACAGCGAAGGACTGAAAAAAAAAAGGCGATTGCATTGGGACGGATTCAGATGTTTTTAGACACATTTATTAGGATAATTCTGGGAAATCCCTTATCTTTCTATTGTGTTGCTAGTGTTTTAGTGAGATTAAATAGTACCTGATAATCGGAGGGGTGTGTCCACGGGTGTCTTGAGGCCAGTGTCTGAGGGAAGTCATGGCAGATACAAGGACGGCGCAAACTCCACACATCTCTGGTAAAAGACGACTTTTTAAGACAATTTTCTCACCGAAACCTGCCGGTTGACAAGTGGTCGGGATCTATGTTCGCTTGACCGCTCTGATCCATAGTAAAGCTTCACCTCCGGGAATTTTAAACAAGGAATCACCATGTGTTTGTGTGGCTAAGGGCTAAAGCTTCCCAACTCCATCTTTCTACTTTCACTTCTCCATTATTAATTTAACAAATTGTAAAAGATTCAGCAACACAGATGTCCAGAATACTGTTTAATTGCGAGATGAAAAGAGATGACTTTTAGCCGCAAGTGGTGCTGCGCTAATATTTCCTGACAGTCGACGTCACACGCACACGTCATCATTCCGCGACGTTTTCAACAAGAAACTCCGCGGGAAATTTAAAATTGCAATTTAGTAAACTAAAAAGGCCGTATTGGCATGTGTTGCAATGTTAATATTTCATCATTGATATATAAACTATCAGACTGCGTGGTCGGTAGTAGTGGCTTTCAGTAGGCCTTTAATACCTTCATGACAACTTGATACCGATTCTAGAAAACATCAGATATGATCCACTTCACATCTCCGTTGAAATTAGCTATTCTAAAATAATCATTTGAACAGGAGCAGCACTCTGCTGGTTTTCGAGGCCAACTGCAAAAGCACAAATCCATTGATTGATTGAAAATTTTATTAGTAGTTAGTTTTTCAACTGGTTTAAGTCCACGTTGATCAATTCATGGTAGTGGGTTTCTGCTCCTTTGTGGCCTAGTGGTTAGATCAGTGGTTCTTAACTTTGTTAGAGGTATTGAACCCAACAGTGCATGAACATCACCTTGTTCAAAGAACAAAACCAAACACATGCATGAACTCACAACAAATTACACACCTGCAAATCAGTGTGACTTCTGCTGGTAGGGAGAAGTTTTTATTCACACGAGGAGTCGGGTGTGTCTTGACCTTCGCCGAACCCCTGAGCCCGACTCACCGAACCCCTAGGGTTCGATCGAACCCAGGTTAAGATCCACTGGGTTAAAGTGTCCGCCCTGAGATCGGTAGGTTGGGAGTCATGCCAAAGACTATAAAAAAAATGGGACCCATTGCCTACCTGCTTGGCACTCAGCATCAAGGGTTGGAATTGGGGGTTAAATCACCATAAATGATTCCCGGGCACGGCACCACTGCTGCCCACTGCTCCCCTCACCTCCCAGGGGGTGATCAAGGGGATGGGTCAAATGCAGAGGACACATTTCACCACACCTAGTGTGTGTGTGACAATCATTGGTACTTTGACTTAACTTAACCTAACTTTTAGGGGCTTTCTGGGAAAAAAAACAAGTCAAAGATCCTCTGCGTGAGTGTTTCTTAAAGGGGAACATTATCACCAGACCTATGTAAGCGTCAATATATACCTTGATGGTGCAGAAAAAAGACCATATATTTTTCTAACCGATTTCCGAACTCTAAATGGGTGAATTTTGGCGAATTAAACGCCTTTCTGTTTATCGCGCTGGAGGCGATGACGTCAGAATGTGACGTCGCCGAGGTAACACATTACAAACACCGGGTCTCAGCTCTGTTATTTTCCGTTTTTTCGACTATTTTTTGGAACCTTGGAGACATCATGCCTTGTCGGTGTGTTGTCGGAGGGTGTAACAACACTAACAGGGAGGGATTCAAGTTGCACCACTGGCCCGGAGATGAGAAAGTGTCTGCCGCCAGACCCCCATTGAATGTACCAGAGTGTTTCCACATTTGACCGGCGATGCTAAGGCAGACATGGCACAGAGATGTATGGATAACCTGCAGATGCATTTAAACGATAGTCAACGAAATCACAAAGGTGAGTTTTGTTAATGTTGACTGCCAGCTAATCGATGCTAACATGCTACGCTAATCGATGCTAACATGCTATTTACCGGCGGTGCTAAAGCAGACATGGCACAGAGATGTATGGATAACCTGTAGAGGCATTTGCAACTATATTACGTTTCTTTCCACCCATATTTAATGCGAAAAAAACACTTACCAATCGACGGATTTAAGTTGCTCCAGTGTCAAAAGATGCGAAAGTCCTGATCGTTTGGGCCGCACATTTTACCGGCGATGCTAACGCAGCTATTCGGCCATGCTATGGCTATGAATAGCGTCAATAGCTATTCGCTCAATAGCTTCAGTTTCTTCTTCAATATTTTCATACTCCAACCATCTGTTTCAATACATGCGTAATCTGCTGAATCGCTTAAGTCGCTGAAATTCGAGTTTGAATCCGAGCTAATATCACTATATCTTGCTGTGGTATTCCCATTGTTTGTTTACATTGGCAGCACTGTGTGACGTCACAGGGAAATGGCCAGTGTCTTCGCAGAGAGCGAAAATCAGGCACTTTAAAGCTTTATTTAGGGATATTCCGAGACCGGTAAAATTTTTAAGAAAACTTCAAAAAATACAACAAGCCACTGGGAACTGATTTTTATTGTTTTTAACCCTTTTGAAATTGTGATAATGTTCCCCTTTAACGCGCCAGTTTTGGCCTGAAAGCCGCCAGATGTGTCAACATGGAAGTGCCCTGCAAAGGCTGCATTCTCCGAAGGGGATCACCTACTAATGCAGTGGTTCTTAACCTTGTTGGAGGTACAGAAACCCACCAGTTTCATTTGCGCATTGACCAAACCCTTCTTTAGTGAAAAATAAAAATATTTTTCAAATTCAAGACAAAGTTACGTTTTTTTTACTGGTGCACAAAATGAACCATGCATGAACATCACCTTGTTCAAAGAACAAAGCCAACACAGTGCATGAACTCACAACAAATTACACACCTGCAAATCAGATGGAAAATAAGAGGGAACATTGTTTGGGGGTATCCATAATACGCCAATAGGGAGAGGTTTTTATTTACACGGTGAGTCGGGTGTATCTTGACCTCCGCGGCAGACCCCTGAGGCCGACTCACCAAACCCCTCGCGTTTGATCGAACCCAGGTTAAGAACCGCTGTACTAATGTCATCCTGTTCCTGTTAGTATTGGACACCTTTGAGTCATATGCCAATAACATACTTTTAAAGGGGAACATTATCACCAAACCTATGCAAGCGTCAATATATACCTTGATGTTGCAGAAAAAAAGACCATGTATTTTTTTAACCGATTTCCGAACTCTAAACGGGTCAATTTTGGCAAATTAAATGCCTTTCTGTTTATCGGTCTTTTAGCGATGACGTCAGAACGTGACGTCACCGAGGTAACACACCCACCATATTCATTTTCACATTACAAACACCGGGTCTCAGATCTGTTATTTTCCGTTTTTTTGACTATTTTTTGGAACCTTGGAGACATCATGCCTAGTCGGTGTGTTGTCGGAGGATGTAACAACACTAACAGGGAGGGATTCAAGTTGCACCACTGGCCCGAAGATGCCAAAGTGTCTGCCGCCAGACCCCCATTGAATGTACCAAAGTGTCTTCACATTTGACCGGCGATGCTAAGACAGACATGGCACAGAGATGTATGGATAACCTGCAGATGCATTTGCAACGATTAAGTCAACTAAATCACAGAGGTGAGTTTTGTTGATGTTGACTTATGTGCTAATCAGACATATTTGGTCACGGCATGACTGCCAGCTAATCGATGCTAACATGCTACGCTAATCGATGCTAACATGCTATTTACGCTAGCTGTATGTACATTTGAAACTACATACCCACATTTAATGCGAAACAAACACTTACCAATCGACGGATATAAGTTGCTCCCGTGTCAAAAGATGCGAAAGTCCTGATCGTTTGGTCCGCACATTTTACCGGTGATGCTAATAAGGCAGCCATGCTATGGGCCACTTCATTAGGTACACCCACGCTATGGCCGAATAGCGTCAATAGCTATTCGCTCAATAGCTTCAATTTCTTCTTCAATTTCGTTTTCGCTATCTGCCTCCATACTCCGACCATCTGTTTCAATACATGCATAATCTGTTGAATCGCTTAAGCCGCTGAAATCCGAGTCTGAATCCGAGCTAATGTCGCTATATCTTGCTGTGGTAACCGCCATGTTGTTTGTATTGGCAGTCCTGTATGACGTCACAGGGAAATGGATAGTGGTTTCGAAGATAGCAAAAATAAGGCACTTTAAAGCTTTATTTAGGGATTTTACGGGAGGTGTAAAATTTTGAAAAAAACTTCAAAAAATACAACAAGCCACTGGGAACTGATTTTTATTGTTTTTAACCCTTTTGAAATTGTGATAATGTTCCCCTTTAAAGGGTAGATAAATAATGTCATTCCTCTAGTATTACATATTAGAGTTGCCTAAAAATATATGAAAATGTAACATCTGAGTATCTGAACAACTTAATTGTATTCTGTTTCTCAATTGTATGAGACAAAGTAGTGGTACTAAGTTGGTGTATTGATTTTCAGAGCTACAGTTGACCTAATGCGTGTGTCCCATACAATATGTAAGACCAGGTCAGTGCAAGGTTACAGTCTAATCACGCGCTAATCTCTGATGTTCCAGTTCAGCACTGGGATTACAAATGGACGAAAAAGAATCCAAGACCTAGTAGGCATAGAAGGGATTAAATGTTCAGCCCTTAAAGAGGACACAGTCTTCTCTTTCTCTTGGTTTGACGGTTAGTATTTAATGGGGTCAACCTTGTATGGACCGTGACAGCACAGTCATGCCAGAACAGAAAATGACCTTCTCCAAAGGGCTCTCAAAGAGTTGTGACTGGGACTCTAGGGAAAGTAACCTAGCAGGCACGAGTCATTGATACATCGTCGATTATAAATACCGTATTTCCTGGACCATAGGGTGCACCGGGTTATAAGGCCCACTGCCGACGAACGGGTCTTTTTTCATACAAAAGGAGTCTCGGAAAGCTGGCGTGCACAAGTGATGTGCACGCCAGTTTTCCGAGACTCTGTATTTAGTTAGCGCAGGCAGCATGAAGCAGGGCTTTTATTGTGAAGATAGGAAATGTGCAGTCGGCCTTTAGAGTTTTGACGGAAGGTACGGCGCGAGAGTCTGTTGAAATAAAAAGTGTTTCTCGCCTTCCTCTCGGTCATATTTTCATAATAATGATCTTGCAGCAGCCAGCGTCATCTCACAAGACCATCCGGTACCGTGAATGTCATTTAAGTGACGTCTTGGTGAAGATTGATGATCACTAATTTTTAGGTCTATTTTTTTTTAAAAGCCTGGCTGGAGATCGACTGACACACCCCCCGCGGTCGACTGGTAGCTCGCGATCGACGTAATAGGCACCCCTGATGTAGAATATTGGTTGGGAAATGACCAAAATTCAATGGTCAAGTCAACGTCGGAACCCAACATTGATTGAACGTCGTCAAAGAGCATTTTGTTCCAATGTTAATTTGAGTAGCTCAACGTCAGGAGTTGTCAAAGTAGTTTCAAAGTCTTATGCTTGCTGGGAAGGGATGAACTGCCGATGTACATTATAAGAAGAGGACGCTGCATAATTCACTCTTCTTGGACAATGGGACTACATGAGATGACATAGTTGGCCTGACTGACATGTCAGTGTTTGGTTAGTGCAGCACATTGTGCCCACTCATGTCATGGGTCCATGCCCGTGGACAATAGATTGTCCTATCGGGTCCTCCAATCCAGCGGTGACTCAGGGCAGTGATGTAATAATCCAACAACCTCCCCAGTCTCCCCCAAAAGTGAGTAAACCTTTTCCAAATGTTCTGGTAATCAGACCATTATTTTTGTTTATTAAGTATTTTGTTTACCTGACATGTTTCGACTGTCATCCGCAGCCTTCTTGTGGTTCAGGTGACACTTGAGATGACCCTGCGGATGAAAGTTGAAACATGTCATTTAAAAAAAATCCATCTTCCGTATTTTTCGGAGTATAAATCGCTACGGAGTATAAGTCGCACCTGTTGAAAATGCATAATAAAGAAGGGAAAAAATATATATAAGTTGCATTTTTTGGGGGAAATTTATTTGATAAAACCCAACACCAAGAATAGACATTGGAAAGGCAATTTAAAATAAATAAATAGTGAACAACAGGCTGAATAAGTGTACGTTATATGAGGCATAAATAACCAACTGAGAAGGTGCCTGGTATGTTAACGTAAAATATTATGGTAAGAGTCATTCAAATAACTATAACATATAGAACATGCTATACGTTTACCAAACAATCTGTCACTCATAATTGCTAAATCTGATGAAATCTTATACGTCTAGTCTCTTACGCGAATGAGCTAAATAATATTATTTGATATTTTACGGTAATGTGTTAATATCAATCAATGTTTATTTATACAACCCTAAATCACAAATGTCTCAAAGGACTGTACAAACCACTACGACTACGACATCCTCGGAAGAACCCACATAAGGGCAAGGAGAACTCACACCCAGTGGGACGCCAGTGACAATAATGACTATGAGAACCTTGGAGAGGACCTCATATGTGGGCAACCACCCTCTAGGGGACCGAAAGCAATGGATGTCGAGCGGGTCTAACATGATACTGTGAAAGTTCAATCCATAGTGGCTCCAACACAGCCGCGAGAGTCCAGTTCAAAGTGGATCCAAGACAGCAGCGAGAGTCCCGTCCACAGGAAACCATCCCAAGCGGAGTCGGATCAGCAGCGTAGAGATGTCCCCAACCGATACACAGGCGAACGGTCCGTCCTAGGTCCCGACGAGCGGTCCATCCTGGGTCCCGACTCTGGACAGCCAGTACTTCATCCATGGTCATCGGACCGGACCCCCTCCACAAGGGAGGAGGGACAGAGGAGAAAAGAAAAGAAGTGGCAGATCAACTGGTCTAAAAAAGGAGGTCTATTTAAAGGCTAGAGTATACAAATGAGTTTTAAGGTGAGACTTAGATGCTTCTACTGAGGTAGCATCTCAAACTGTTACCGGGAGGGCATTCCAGAGTACTGGAGCCCGAACGGAAAACGCTCTATCGCCCGCAGACTTTTTAATAATTTCACACATAAGTCGCTCCTGAGTATAAGTCGCACCCCCGGCCAAACTGAAAATGGTAAATGGGTTGTACTTGTATAGCGCTTTTCCACCTTCAAGGTACTCAAAGCGCTTTGACACTACCTCCACATTTACCCATTCACACACACATTCACACACTGATGGCGGGAGCTACCATGCAAGGCCCTAACCACAGACCATCAGGAGCAAGGGTGAAGTGTCTTGCTCAAGGACACAACAGACGTGATGAGGTTGGTAGAAGGTGGGGATTGAACCAGGAACCCTCAGGTTGCTGGCACGGCCACTCTCCCAACCGCGCCACGCCGTCCCCTTTACCTTCTTACATACGTCACATACGTACACGCCCTCGGGTAGCGGAGCGGTAGCAGCATGGGTAACGTTAGCTGTGGTAATACGAGAAAAAGAAGGAATGAATCTGGTAACAAATGAAGGAAGAATTAATTCCCAAGAAAAACAGCAGGGGGTCCATCGTCTGGCGGTGGTTTGGCTTCAAGCGGGAATATGTCGAACAGACAACCGTGATTTCAAGTGTGGGGCAAAAGCGTTGCTACAAAAAGTAGCTCTACTGCTATTATGTAGCATTTGAAAAGTCATCCGCTAGAAAATGAAGAGAGCTTGAAACTCCAACAAAATGCCGGGGCAACCATTTCCACATCAACACCGTATGAAAAAATATTCAACAACATAAGGAGATAACGTCTGCAGGAACCTACCCATAGCGATTTGATTTCCTATTATGCATCTCATTTTTATTTGACAGTTATTGAAATATCTTGTGTGACATCATGCACAAAAGTGCACTTTATTTGTTTTAAACTATTGTAGTGGCGTTCTGTACAAAAAGTGCACTTTAGTTTAGTGTTGTTTTGATATGTCATCTTAGTGACATCATGCACAAAAGTGCACTCACAGCTTGTTTTAAAATGTCTTTGACAATCTTGCACTTTCTGTTTTGAAATGACTTGAATGTTTGTGCCACTGCTTAATAAATTCAGTTTTGGTCGATTGACTTAGTCGTGATTTCCTTCTCTGCATGAAAGTTTAAAATAGAGTACATATTAATGCAGTATGAACAAGAATGTTTTAATGTAGACACATAGAATCATCATACTGCTGTGATTATATGCATCAAGTGTTAATTCAAGGCTCAGGCAAAATATCGAGATATATATCGTTGATCGCAATATGGCCTAAAAATATCGAGATATTAAAAAAAAGGCCATATCGCCCAGCCCTAATCCAAATGCATTCAATGTTTTCCATAGTCTTCCCTCGATGGCCAGGTTATACAAAGCACACGCTACCTTTATCACATCCACGGGATCTTGCATTCTCGTTGTCTCCCCTTCCACAAATGGACAAAGCTTTTGGGTAAATAGACTCACAACTGATATCGATATTGGGAAGTTTTCTTGCCGTCTGAGAAGTGTTGTATCCCAAATAGCTGCAATCGCTTTCTCTTAAAGGGGAACATTATCACAATTTCTGAAGGGTTAAAACCAATAAAAATCAGTTCCCTGTGGCTTATTTTATTTTTCGAAGTTTTTCTCAAAATTTTACCCATCACGCAATATGCGGAAAAACGGCTTCAAAGTGCTTGATTTACACCATCGCTATATCCACCCTGCGTGAAGCCACAAGAAACAAACATGGCGGATAGCACAGAAAGGTATAGCATAGTAGCTCGGATTCAGACTCGGATATCAGCGCCGTAAGCGATTCAACAGATTACGCATGTATTGAAACGGATGGTTGGAGTGTGGAGGCAGGTACCGAAAACGAAATTAAAAAAGGAACTGAAGCTTTTGAGCCATATCACGACAGACAGCGGCACGGGCGGAAGCGCGGACAAATTCGGCGATCGCCTTCTAACCAACGATTGGTATGTGTTTGTTTGGCATTAAATGTGGGTGGAGGGAAAGGCTGGATGCAAATATAGCTACAAATGAGGCATAATGATGCAATATGTACATACAGCTAGCCTAAATAGCATGTTAGCATCGATTAGCTTGCAATCATGCCGTGACCAAATATGTCTGATTAGCTCACTCCACATAAGTCAATAACATCAACAAAACTCACCTTTGTGATTTCGTTGACTTTATCGTTGGAAATGCATCTGCTTTGAGTGTCACAGGATATCCACACATTCTTGCCATCTCTGTCGTAGCATAGCTGTCGTCGGTAAAGTGTGCGGAACAAACGAGGGACTTTCACATCTTTTGACCACTGTTGCAACTTGAAACCGTCTCTGTTCGTGTTGTTTCACCCTCCGACAACACACCGACGAGGCATGATGTCTCCAAGGTAACGGAAAACAGTCGAAAAAAAGGGAAAATAACAAAGCTGATTTGACTTGGTGTGTGTGATGTGTTTGAAAAAATGGCGGGTCGCTTCACGATGTGACGTCACGGGTGAAAGGTCATTGAAAGGCGTTTAAATCGCCAAATTCACCCTTTTAGAGTTCGGAAATTGGTTAAAAAAACATATGGTCTTTTTTCTGCACCATCAAGGTATATATTGACGCTTACATAGGTCTGGTGATAATGTTCCCCTTTAAGGTATTGATGTGTGATTACCACAAGCGTCTGTACAGACGGAAGGAGAAACACGGGCATGTCTGGATGACTGGCCTCCATGTTTCCAGTGATTAGCTCCGAGTTACGAAACCGCTTTACTAAAAAGCTGGCTGTGGGGCGTTCTTTCTGGCGTCACTTCCTCTCCGAACTCAGTTCGTAAACGATCCATGAGTCCATACAAAGCTAAGAGCCGGAGATTGAAGAAATACACAAAGCACTTACACGAGTAAGAATTTTTTACAAGGAAGGGTACCTTAAACGATAGTTTAGTGTGGCTTAGGCTAAAGAAGTATTTGTTTAAAGAGTTATCCGGCTTAGTGTGGACATAGCCTAAGTGGCCAGCTTTCCACGGTGCGCCGGAAAGCGTGAATGTCATTGTAGGCTGAACTCGGCTATACTCGGGTTTCTTGCAGGCAAAACACTACTACTCTGACATACTTGCCAACCCTCCCGGATTTCCCGGGAGATTCCCAAAATTCAGCGCCTCTCCCAAAAACCTCCCGGGTTTTTGGGAGAGGCGCTGAATTTCGGGACAAATTTTCTCCCAAAAATCTCCCGAAATTCAGACGGAGCTGGAGGCCACGTCCCCTGCAGCTCCATGCGGACCTGAGCAACGTGTCGACAGCCTGTTTTCACGTCCGCTTTCCCACAATATAAACAGCGTGTCTGCCCAATTATGTTATAACTGTAGAATGATCGAGGGCGAGTTCTTGGTTTCTTATGTGGGTTTATTGTTAGACAGTTTCATTAACGTCCTCCCAGCGCGGCAAAAACACATAACAACAGCAGTCACATTTTCAGCTACCGTAAAGCAGTTCGTCTGCCGTAAACAGCAATGTTGTGACACTCTTAAACAGGAAAATACTGCCATCTACTGTACATGCATATGTGACAAAAACATCTACAGCTTTTAGAGAGTGCAGTGCACAACTGCGCACACAACAAAGACACGAAGCAGAAGAACAAGGATGTGTGTGTATATGTGTAAATAAATGAACACTGAAATTCAAGTATTTCTCTTATATATATGTATATATATATATATATATACATATATATATATACATATATATATATATCATACTGCTGTGATTATATGCATCAAGTTTTGATTCAAAGCTCAGGCAAAATATCGAGATATATATCGTTGATCGCAATATGGCCTAAAAATATCGAAATATTAAAAAAAAGGCCATATCACCCAGCTCTAGTCCAAATGCATTCATATATATATATATATATATATATATATATGAAATACTTGACATAGTGAATTCTAGCTGTAAATATACTCCTGCCCTCTTAAACACGCCCCCTCCAGCTCCATGCGGACCTGAGTGACGTGTTGACAGCCTGTTTTCACGTCCGCTTTCCCACAATATAAACAGCGTGTCTGCCCAATGATGTTATAACTGTAGAATAATTGAGGGCGAGTTCTTGGTTTCTTATGTGGGTTTATTGTTATGCGGTTTCATTAACGTCCTCCCAGCGTGGCAACAACACATAACAACAGCAGTCACATATTCACCAACCGGAAAGCAGTTTGTCTGCCGTAAACAGCAATGTTGTCACACTCTTAAACAGGACAATACTGCCATCTACTGTACATGCATATGTGACAACAACATCTACAGCTTTTAGAGAGACAACAAGGAGACGAAGCAGAAGAACGAGTATGTGTGTGTATATGCGTTAATAAATGAACACTGAAATTCAAGTATTTCTCATATATATATATATATATATTATATATATATGAAATACTTGACATAGTGAATTCTAGCTGTAAATATACTCCTCCCCTCTTAACCACGCCCCCCACCCTACACCTCCTGAAATTGGAGGTTTCAAGGTTGGCAAGAATGTACTCTGATCCAATGGCGCCGCCAAAATCAATCAGAAAGTTCTTAAGTGGGGCTTTAAGTGAAAAACAGGTTTTCCCCTCAGTAACTTCTTCACCCTATAGTTTCGGTCCCTCTGTCCTCCATTAAACGCTTGCGGGCAGCATCACAACGTGAAGGAAGACATGTGAAGTTACGTAAAGGATGGATGGAATTTCAAGAGTGGGAGACTCACAGCTGTGTTGTGGACATCCCTTTTTTTTCTTTTGGATGCACAAGCTCTGCTCCTCGTTCTCTTGACACGTGAGCAAGCAAAACATGGACGAGTGTGAGAGCGCACAACAGGAAGGGGACGGGTCCATACTTCTCTTCCATGGAAGCCAGCTGCCAGCTTAGCATGCCAGCTACTGTACGTCTTAAGTAGAGATGCGCGGTTTGCGGGTGACATGACGAAAAAATAGATTTTTAATAGATTCGGGCGGGGTGGCGGTTGAACCATTTGTAAATATTTGATGTACATGGTTCAGGGATCGGTAACCTTTACCGTTCAAAGAGCCATTTTGAACCTGTGTCATAAAGCGAAGAAGACAATAAGAGACGTAAACATTCTCAAAAATGTCTGCCGGCAGACACCCGGTTAATAAGTATTAGTGCGTGCTGTGAAGCCATTGCCTTTGACGCCTTCGACATCATGTACGAACCGTTTGCCAGTCCAGCAACATGCTGTATGCAGCTTCTTCAAACACACGTATAAGATTGAAAGGCATTCTGGGTGACACAGAGTACACTAATGGTTGTGATATAAACAATTTTAACACTCTTAGTAATATGCGCCACACTGTGAAGCCACACCACACAAGAATGACAAACATTTCGAGGGAGAACATCCTCACAGTAGCACAACATAAACGCAACACAACAAATACCCAGAATCCTTTGTATCCATGACACATCCTGACTATATTATACACCCCGCTAGCAGCAAACCCCGCCACCCACCCACCTCTCCGTGCGTCGGTAAGGTGGGTGGGGTTGGAGGCGCGGGGGTGTAAAATATATTCAGGAAGTCTCATGGATGCAAAGGATTCTAGGTATTTGTTGTGTTGCGTTTATGTTCTCCCGAATTGTGTTTGTCATTCTTGTTTGATGTGGCTTCACAGCGCGGCGCATATTAGTAAGAGTGTTAAAATTGTTTATATCACAACCATCAGTGTACTCTTTATCACCCAGTATGCCTTTCAATCTTATACGTGTGTTTGAAGAAGCTGCATACAGCATGTTGCTGGACTGGCAAACGGTTCGTACATGATGTCGAAGGCGTCAAAGGCAATGGCTTCACAGCACGCCCTTATTATCGTTACCTGGATGAGTACCATCGGATATTTGCGAGAACGTTAGCGGCTCCCAATGCCTTCTTTACTTTGTGACACGGGTCAAACTAGCTCATTTAGTGGTGAAGGTCGCCGACTCCAGATATATAACAACGGGCGGATGGCGGGCGGTTGCGGTTCTGATAAAATGTTGGTTCGGATGGATGGCGGGTGGATGACGATTTTCCAGAATTATCTTAGTAAATGTGTCTAGTTACATCTGAAACGCTCACACTGCCGCCGCCTGGAGCCCTCGCCTTTTCTTTTTTTCCCCCAGTCCTTCACTCTGAATTTCCTCATCCACAAATCTTTCATCCTCGTTCAAAATAATGGGGAAATTGTCGCTTTCTCGGTCCGAATTGTTCTTGCTGCTTGTTGTTAGATTGTAAACAATGTGAGGAGCTCTACAACCCGTGACGTCACGCGCACATCGTCTGCTACTTCCGCTAAAGGCAAGGCTTTTTTATTAGCGACCAAAGTTGCAAACTTTATCGTGGATGTTCTGTACTAAATCCTTTCAGCAAAAATATGGCAATACCGCAAAATGATCAAGTATGACACATAGAATGGACCTGCTATCCCCGTTTAAATAAAAACATCTCATTTCAGTTGGCCTCTAAGGTCCAAAAATGGCCAGGCAACGACAAGCTTGTTTTCTCTCGCCTAACACCATTCCTTCTCTCCTTCCTTTCGTCTATGACGTAAACAAGACTCGTCTGATTCCTCTTATCACAAGATGCTGACTGCCAGGAGTAAAAATACATTCAAAGCGGCATCTTGTCCGGGGACATATCTCTGCTAACATCGTAAAACCTTTTAATCATACCCTGCAGTCACTTTCAAGCCTTCAATACTTGTTATTGACTTCATTTGCTGCCACCAAACACCATCCTTTTTAAATCAATTACTCCGTCACTAACAAGACTGCGAGTGGAGGCTTGATATTTGGAATAAATTCAATATTTTGATGACAGACTTGCACACGTGTGTTAAAAAAACTGTTGTCATTCGCTAGATAAGTAACGAGGAACGGTGAATATTACACATCGTAAAACGTGATTCGAAGCCATAAACTGTAGAAATACAGGATTATGACAAGGGAGCATTCAGAATCATAAAACGTGCGTAGAGATTTAGTCAGCATGAGACTAAATATGAAACTAGACCAGTGGTTCTTAACCTGGGTTCGATCGAAACCTAGGGGTTCGGTGAGTCGGCCTCAGGGGTTCGGCGGAGGTGAAAACACACCCGACTCATCGTGTAAATACAAACTTCTCCCGATCGGCGTATTACGGATACGGCAACAGCTGACTGATTTGCAGGTGTGTAATTTGTTGTGAGTTTATGCACTGTGTTGGTTTTGTTCTTCGAACAAGGTGATGTTCATACACGGTTCATTTTGTCCACCAGTAAAAAAAAAACAAGGTAATACTTTAGTATGGGGAACATATTCACCATTAATTAGTTGCTTATTAGCATGCAAATTAGTAACATTTTGGATCTTAACTAGTCATTATTAAGGCCTTATTAGACCCCTAACTCTCTAACCCTGTCCTTAACCCTAACCAAATAACTCTAAATTAAGTCTTTATTACTTAAAATATGTTCACCTAGTGTCCAAATAACTCTAAATTGGTCATGATATGCGGTCTGGATTATGTTTGTTATTTTTTGTTATTTTTTAGACTCTTTTAGTTCCTGTTTGCGCTCCCTTGTTTTGTTTGGTTACCATGCCGACTTATGATCATTCTGTCATGACGGAGGGGTTGCAGCTTACTGCGAGGTTTGTTCTCCCAGGATTCAAATGGACTATTCCGGACAAGGCTTGCAGGTAGGAACATATTTATTACCTCGATACAAACAAACTATGGCTTCCAACAAACACGAAACTGTGGCATGAAACAAACAAGACTTACGTGGACACGGCATGAATCGAGCAACACGAACTGTGGTATCGCATGAAAATAAGCAATGACGCCAGGCCGACTGACTGGCAAAGACAGGCTTAAATAAGGGTCTTGATTAGAAACGGGTGCGCGGTCCGAACACCACTGGCAGGTGAAAATCATAAATCGGCATGGTAACCAAATAAAAAAGGGAGCGCAAACAGGAACTAAAAGAGTCCAAAAACTAACAAAAACAATCACAAAAACATGATCCAGACCACAGATCATGACAAAATTAAGTCTTTGTTACTTAGAATATGTTCTCTATACTAAAGTGTTACCAAAAACATATAACTTTGTCTTGAATTTGAAAAAATATATATATATATTTTTCACTAATGAAGGGTTCGGTGAATGCGCATATGAAACTGGTGGGGTTTGGTACCTCCAACAAGGTTAAGAACCACTGAACTAGACTTATCGGATGTGCTGATTGTAAAAGGTGCACACAAAAACACTATTCCCATCCATTTTCTACCGCTTATTCCCCTTTGGGGTCACGGAGGGCGCTGGCGCCTATCTCAGCTACAATTGGGCGGAAGGCGGGGTACACCCTGGACAAGTCGCCACCTCATCGCAGGGCCAACACAGACAGACAGACAACATTCACACTCACATTCACACAATAGGGCCAATTTAGTGTTGCCAATCAACCTATCCCCAGGTGCATGTCTTTGGAAGAGGGAGGAAGCCGGAGTACCCGGAGGGAACCCACGCATTCACAGGGAGAACATGCAAACTCCACACAGAAAGATCCCGAGCCTGGATTTGAACCCAGGACTGCAGGAACTTCGTATTGTGAGGCAGACGCACTAACCCCTCTGCCACCGTGAAGCCCAACTATTCCCATCTGAATCGCAATTCTTATTTATCAATTTATAATTTTCTAAAATCAGTTAAAAAAAAAAAAAACAACTATTTTAGCGTAGCTTGAAGGACATAATTCACCACACCTGTTTACTTGACTTTGTCGTCATTATTCACTGTCATTGTGCTATTGTGCACAAAACAATGTTGTTCTTGTTTAGCATTCATATACAGTATGCAGTTAAGAATGAGTAATTCGGTGCGGCCCCTTTAAGCGACCGTCAGGAGATTTACCCAAAGGTGGGGGGTTCTTGTGACCGCCTTTGGGGTTAAGTCACTAAAAATATTGATAACCAATTTCTTAAAATCACAACCTAATGCATAAGTTCCACTCTTCTACTCTAAAAAGTACCCACGGACAACTCACGATTTCCAATTGATCCGCTTTTTATTTTCCAACTTGAAGCATTGTTGGTTGCATTTCAGTTGATCTTCAAAATCAGTAGGTTTTAAACAGATTTTAATGGGATTACACAGGTATTTTCAAACAATGTTTAAGAAATGCTTTTAAACCTCTGAGAGTTTTAAACTTTCTACATAATGTTTTAACTTTTAGCAAGAGTTCAACATGAATTTATCCTATAAACCTCTGAATAATGTTCTAAACTTTCTACATATTGTTGTAACTTTAAACCGGTGGTCCCCAAACTACGGCCCGCAGGCCTGATACGGCCCGGCAGCGTCCAAAATCTGGCCCGCGGGTAGTACCAAGTAAAAAAAAAAAAAATTAATTTTTTTTCTTCTAATGATTATTTTTTTTAACCTGTTCTTTTCCACCCATCCATCAATCCATTTGCTACCACTTGTTACAGAGTCTCCTAGGCAGATACGGCACGCCAGCTTCCAAAATTCGCCCCGCGAGTAGTCCTGGCTAAAAAATAAATAAAAATTGTATTTATTTATTTTTTAATTATAATTTTTTTTTAATGTCCTTTTTCGCCCATCCTACAATCCATTTTCTACCGCTTGTTACTGGGTGTCCTAGGCAGATAGGGCACACCAGCATCCAAAATCCTGCCTGCGGGTAATACTAATTAAAAAAAATAAAAATAAAATATATATACAGTATATATACACAGCATATATATATATATATTTTTTTTTATTCTTTCTTTTTTCGCCCATCCATCAATTCATTTTCTACCGCTTGTTACTGGGTCTCCGAGGCAGATAAGGCACGCCGGCATCCAAAATGCAGAGAATAATTTCACCACACCTGATGTGTGACCATCATTTATACTTCAACTTTAACTTTTAAAATCCAGCCCGTGGGTAGTCCCAACTAAAACAAAACAAAAAAAAATGGTATTAATTTTATTTAATCTGTCCTTTTTCGCCCATCCTTCAATCCATTTTCTACCACTTGTTATTGGGTCTCCTAGCCGCTTAAGCAAATCATATAGTCCAAAAATGCATTTTCCCAGCGGTAACGGGAAGCCATCACACTTGCGCCACAAAGGCGGCAAGTGCGCGATCTTTCAGTCAATTAGTGCACGAGGGGAAAGAATGGCGAAATCCTTGGGGAAACATAAATTAGACTCCGAGTGTAGAGTTTTTAAAAATCAGTGGACATATGACTTTTGTTCAGTTTAAGGAAAAGACAGTTTGGATTGTATATATGTACAGTGGGGCAAAAAGTATTTAGTCAGCCACCGATTGTGCAAGTTCTCCCACTTAAAATGATGACAGAGGTCTGTAATTTTCATCATAGGTACACTTCAACTGTGAGCGACAGAATGTGAAAAAAAAATCCAGGAATTCACATTATAGGAATTTTAAAGAATTTAAATGTAAATGATGGTGGAAAATAAGTATTTGGTCAACCATTCAAAGCTCTCACTGATGGAAGGAGGTTTTGGCTCAAAATCTCACGATACATGGCCCCATTCATTCTTTCCTTAACACGGATCAATCGTCCTGTCCCCTTAGCAGAAAAACAGCCCCAAAGCATGATGTTTCCACCCCCATGCTTCACAGTAGGTATGGTGTTCTTGTGATGCAACTCAGTATTCTTCTTCCTCCAAACACGACGAGTTGAGTTGATACCAAAATGGATACATGGATGATACAGCAGAGGATCGGGAGAATGTCATGTGGTCAGATGAAACCAAAATAGAACTTTTTAGTACATGCACCTGCCAATCAATTTTTAGTGTTGATTGGCAACACTAAAAATTGACCCTAGTGTGTGAATGTGAGTGTGAATGTTGTCTATCTGTGTTGGCCCTGCGATGAGGTGGCGACTTGTCCAGGGTGTACCCCGCCTTCCGCCCGATTGTAGCTGAGATAGGCGCCAGCGCCCCCCGCGACCCCAAAAGGGAATAAGCGGTAGAAAATGGATGGATGGATGGGTTTTCTGAAGTGTTTTTGAGCCCATGTGGAGATATCCTTTAGAAATTGATGTCGGTTTTTGATACAGTGCCTTCTGAGGGATCGAAGGTCATGGTCATTCAATGTTGGTTTCCGGCCATGCCGCTTACGTGGAGTGATTTCTCCAGGTTCTCTGAACATTTTGATGATATTATGGACCGTAGATGTTGAAATCCCTAAATTTCTTGCAATTGCACTTTGAGAAACGTTGCTCTTAAAGTGTTTGACTATTTGCTCACGCAGTTGTGGACAAAGGGGTGTACCTCGCCCCATCTTTTCTTATGAAAGACTGAGCATTTTTTGGGAAGCTGTTTTTATACCCAATCATGGCACCCACCTGTTCCCAATTAGCCTGCACACCTGTGGGATGTTACACATAAGTGTTTGATGAGCATTCCTCAACTTTATCAGTATTTATTGCCACCTTTCCCAACTTCTTTGTCACGTGTTGCTGGCATCAAATTCTAAAGTTAATGATTATTTGCAAAAAAAAGTTTATTAGTTTGAACATCAAATATGTTATTTTTGTAGCATATTCAACTGAATATGGGTTAAAAAATAATTTGCAAATCATTGTATTCCGTTTATATTTACATCTAACACAATTTCCCAACTCATATGGAAACGGGGTTTGCAAAAAGCCTCGAGACATAGTAACTTTTGCATCCACTTTGTGGAAAATCTGCCAATAAATCTGGCTTTTAGGCCGCGGTAATCCCCAAAAAAGCCACGTAATCCTTGACTGCATTGTCAACACGTGCTGTATTGCTGGTGAGTTAAAAAAAGCACCTGACAAGTCTCACACATTCAGTTCACGTTCTTCAAGTCCACTGACACATTCCACACATGCATTCCTGGAGCTCTGCAGAGTCATTTAAGCAAACACAACCTCCTGCAAGACAGACGGTTCCACTGTGCACATTTAAAGCCAGTTAGAATGTGTCAAAGTCACACTGGTGTCACTCAGAATGGCACAGAAGCCAACAGCGTCGCTCACAATATACAAACCCCGTTTCCATATGAGTTGGGAAATTGTGTTAGATGTAAATATAAACGGAATACAATGATTTGCAAATCATTTTCAACCCATATTCAGTTGAATATGCTACAAAGACAACATATTTGATGTTCAAACTGATAAACATTTTTTTTTGTGTGCAAATAATCATTAACTTTAGAATTTGATGCCAGCAACACGTGACAAAGAAGTTGGGAAAGGTGGCAATTAATACTGATAAAGTTGAGGAATGCTCATCAAACACTTATTTGGAACATCCCACAGGTGTTCAGGCTAATTGGGAACAGGTGGGTGCCATGATTGGGTATAAAAGCAGCTTCCGTAAAATGCTCAGTCTTTCACAAGAAAGGATGGGGCGAGGGTCACCACTTTGTGAACAAATGCATGAACAAATTGTCAAACAGTTTAAAAACAACATTTCTCAACGGGCTTTTGCAAGGAATTGAGGAATTTCAACATCTATGGTCCATAATACCATCAAAAGGTTCAGAGAATTTGGAGAAATCACTGCATGTAAGCGATGATATAACGGACCTTCGTTTCCTCAGGCGGTACTGCATCAAAATTCAACATTAGTGTGTAAAGGATATCACCACATGGGCTCAGGAACACTTCAGAAAACCACTGTCAGTAACTACAGTTGGTCGCTACATCTGTAAGTGCAAGTTACAACTCTACTATGCAAAGCCAAAGCCATTTATCAACAACACCCAGAAACGCCGCCGGCTTCGCTGGGCCCGAGCTCAGCTAAGATGGACTGATGCAATGTGGAAAAGTGTTCTGTGGTCTGACGAGTCCACATTTCAAATTATATTTGGAAACTGTGGACGTAGTGTCCTCCGGAACAAAGAGGAAAATAACCATTCGGATTGTTATAGGCGCAAAGTTCAAAAATCAGCATCTGTGATGGTATGGGGGTGTATTAGTGCCCAAGGCATGGGTAACTTACACATCTGTGAAGGCACCATTAATGCTGAAAGGTACATACAGGTTTTGGAGCATGGACGCCCTTGCTTATTTCAGCAAGACAATGCCAAGCCACGTGTTACAACAGTGTGACTTCATAGTAAAAGAGTGCGGGTACTAGACTGGCTTACCTACAGTCCAGACCTGTCTCCCATTGAGAATGTGTGGCGCAATATGAAGCCTAAAATACCACAACGGAGACACCGGACTGTTGAACAACTTAAGCTGTACATAAAACAAGAATGGGAAAGTATTCCACCTGAAAAGCTTCAAAAATGTCTCTCCTCAGTTCCCAAAGGTTTATTGAGTGTTGTTAAAAGAAAAGGTGATGCAACACAGTGGTCAACATGCCCTTTCCCAAATACTTTGGCACATGTTGCAGCCATGAAATTCTAAGTTAATTATTATTGTCATGCCTGGTAATCAGTTTTATGTTTGATCATGTTTATGTGTCGTTTTTGGACTCTCGTTTCCCGTTTTGCACTTCCTGGTTTTGTTTGTCTCCATAGTTACGCATTAGTTTCCACATGGTCCCCAAATCACGCCCCTGGCCTCAGTCCCGCACCTGTTCCTCATCACCACAGCCACTATTTAAATCATTTGTTTTCTGTTCATCGGCCTGGGAACTTTGCTTGCATACTGACGCTTTAACTACCGGACTTTGTTTCAAACCCTCAAGACCACGCACCTACCTTGCCTTGCCTACCTTCATGCCTTGCCACGCTGCTTATTGTTTTGACCACGCCACGAAAGATTTTGTTTCGTTTGTATATAGCCCTGTCATCGTGCTGTTTTAGTTTATAGTTCACTGTTATTCATGCCATTGAGCAAGTGTTTTTGTTTCCTATTTGTGTTTCATAGCTCCTTGTGAGCGCCCTTTGTTTTTGTCTTTTTCTTGTATTTAGTCTATTAATAAATTAATCATGTACTCACATCCACGCCTGACTCGTTCTAAATCCTCTCTGCATCGAAGAAGAGACATTAATCCATGTCTGACAATTACTTGCAAAAAAAAGAAAAAGTTTATGAGTTTGAACATCAAATATCTTGTCTTTGTAGCATATTCAACTGAATATGGGTTGAAAATTATTTGCAAATCATTGTATTCCGTTTATATTTACATCTAACACAATTTCCCAACTCATGTGGAAACAGGGTTTGCACAAGGGCGGCGGATCACGTGCGCTGAAAGCTGAGAGCGTGCACGAGCCTGTGACATATTGCCAACCTAAACTGCACGAGCATGGCCAAAAAAGGCCCTTTGCAAGAGGATAAATACGGCCGTGTTGAAAGATAATGCCATGCTATTGGCACTAAAGCCTGTCCGTCAATGACCACCAAGACCTTGACCCACTTTGGCCCGGTTAAAACTGTGTAAACACAAAGTCACACCCTAATATTAGACTTTCTCAAGACAAAAGATTAAGTGAGTCTGCAGAAAAAAAGGAAAAGAAAAAAAGAGGAGCGGCAAAGCTTTTGTTTTTTGCTTCACTCACGTGCTGGTGTTAGGAGTAAGTCGATGCATGTTTTGACTTGTGATAGTTTCTCCCCTCGTGGTGATGTCCTACTTTCTCTCAATGTTGTCAATCGATGCTCGTTCCTCCACTGGCACATCACCATGGAAACAGTCTGGAGAGGACGGCTTGTATGAGAGCACAGTTGATTTAGGTTTGAAATCGCCGTGTTTAAAGGCCTACTGAAACCCACTACTTCTGACCACGCGGTCTGATAGTTTATATATCAATGATGAAATATTAACATTGCAACACATGCCAATACGGCCTTTTTAGTTTACAAAATTGCAATTTTAAATTTCGCGCGGAAGTATCATGCTAAAACGTCGCGGTATGATGACGTCACGCATTTTGGTCCAGCACCGTTCACAGCTTAAAGTCGTCTCTTTTCATCGCATAATTCCACAGTATTATGGACATCTGTGTTGCTGAATCTTTTGCAATCTGTTCAATGAATAATGGAGACGTCAAAGAAGAAAGATGTAGGTGGGAAGCGGTGTATTGCGGCCGCCTTTAGCAACACAAACACAGCCGGTGTTTCCTTGTTCACATTCCCGAAAGATGACAGTGAAGCATTACCATGGAACAGAGCGGTCAAGCGAACATGGTTCCCTACCACATGTCAACCGGCAGGTTTCGGTGAGAAAATGGTGGTAATAAGTCGGCTCTTACCGTAGACATGAGCGGAGAGCTTGCGTCGTTCGTCCTGCGCCTGTCAAAGAGGCAGCTGCGGACTCTCTTGCCTCCTCCCACTGGCCACCCCCGACCGTCGGATGCTTCCACCGTGGAGGAGGGGAAACAAATAAAAATCTGAGCCCGGCCCCACCGTCGAGAAACGTGGCTTCCCTCTGAGACACTGGCGGTCACCACACCCGTGGCCGCACCCCTCCGACTTTCAGGTTGTACAGGTACGACCATATAATCTCACTAAAACACTCGAACACAATAAGCAGATAAGGGATTTTCCAGAATTATCCTAGTACACAGTGGAGTGTTTTAAGTCTCGTCTTAAGACCCACTTTTATTCTTTGGCTTTTAACACTACGTGAGTTGTGTGGTTCTCTGTTGTCCTCTGGGTTTTTTATACACTTTGATTTCTATTTTACTGTTTTAATTGATTTTACCCTTTAAAATAGTTTTTAATCATATTTGTTTTTATATTGTTTTTATATTTATTTATTTTTTGTTTTTATTCAGTCATTTTTTTTTTTAATTTTTTTTTATTTTATTTTATTTTTTTTTACAATTGTTTTTAACATGGCTGTGCAGCACTTTGGAAACATTATTGTTGTTTAAATGTGCTATATAAATAAAGTGGATTGGATTGGATAACATCTGAAGCGCTCTGCCGTCTAGTTTTTTTTCCCTTTCCAGTCCTTCAATCTCACTTTCCTCATCCACAAATATTTCATCCTTGCTCAAATTAATGGGGAAATCGTCGCTTCCTCGGTCCGAATCGCTCTCGCTGCTGGTGGCCATGATTGTAAACAATGTTCAGCTATATTCAGCTTCAAAAAGACAAGGTGGTGAATCCTCATTTGTCCAAAAATAGTTGTGTTTGTTGTCTGTTACCAAGTCTGCCATGATTTGAAGACACACACAGGCCTTAGTATTCGGAAGTGGGAACACAAAGTTGTTGCCATAAGTCGCAAGTGCGCTGCTTGCTATTTGGTAGAAATGACGATGATGACAGCCTGAAGTGCCCCATGTGTCAGTACCTGTTCCTACCAACTCCTATTGAGTGGAGATTTACGGTGAAAACTGCCATATGCCCTTTGGGTGACCAGAAATACTAAACCAGGGGTGTCAAACTCAAATACAGAGTGGGCCGAAATTTTAAACGGAACAAAGCCGCGGACCAAGGTTGAACAAATTAACCTTTTAATAGGGACCCAAACAAGTTTTGCATTGAATATTGAACAAGCAAGGCTTATATAACTTTATAGTCACATACAAAATCAAGTTTCAAATAATAATAATAATATTTAAAAAATATCAATGGCTTATCAAATAAAATTTAAATAAAAATTGAATGCCTCTTTTCTATTTGCAGCCTTCTGAGATAAATATCAAAATAAACTTTTTCCACAGGCTAATAATAAATTTGAAAATAAAATAACAATAAAGAATGAATCAAACATTCAAGCCTTGAAGTAGCAAGAGAAAATGCATGAATAAAATGTTAATTATTGCTCAGTTTGCTACACTGATTTGCTTGAACACTGAATATGGAACAAGCAATACTTTTATAACTTAATAGTGCAAAATCAACTTTCAAAAAACAAATTAAAAAAACATCAATGGTATATTAAATAAAATGTAAATAAAAAATGTAATGCCTCTTTTCTATATCAACATTCACTTTTTCCTCAGGCTAAAACATTGGGGGGGGGGGGGGTTGGTAGCGGGGGGGTGTATTGTAGCATCCCGGAAGAGTTAGTGCTGCAAGGGATTTTGGGTATTTGTTCTGTTGTGTTTATGTTGTGTTACGGTGCGGATGTTCTCCCGAAATGTGTTTGTCATTCTTGTTTGGTGCAGGTTCACAGTGTGGCGCATATTTGTAACAGTGTGAAAGTTGTTTATAGGGCCACCCTCAGTGTGACCTGTATGGCTGTTGACCAAGTATGCCTTGCATTCACTTATGTGAGTGTAGTAGCCGCATATATCACGTGACTGGAACATCAATGGAAAAATAAGTAACATTGAAATAAAACATTTAATGCCTCTTTTCTATTTGCAGCCGTCTGAGGTGAATATCAACATTACATTCTTCCACAGGCTAATAAATCTTAAAATAAAATAATGCGATGGGTGGAATTGGGGGTGTGGGGTGGGGTTAGGTGGTAGCGGGGGGTGCATATTGTAGTGTCCCGGAAGAGTTAGTGCTGCAAGGGGTTTGTGTTGTTCTGTTGTGCCTATGTTGTGTTACGGTGCAGATGTTCTCCCGAAATGTGTTTGTCATTCTTGTTTGGTGTGGGTTCACAGTGCGGCGCATATTTTTAACAGTGTTAAGGTTGTTTATACCGCCACCCTCAGTCTGACCTGTATGGCTGTTGAGAAAGTATGCTTGGCATTCACTTAAGTGTGTGTATAAGTCACATATATTATATGACTTGTCCGGCACGCTGTTTGTATTGAGGAAAAGCGGACGTGACAACATATTGTTGACAACGCTACAGGCAGTGCCTTTTAGGCATGCCCCCAATTTTGTTGTCCCGGTGGATATCTGGAGAAATTCGGGAGAATGGTTGGAAAATCCGGAGTGTTGGCAAGTAGGAGTATTAGCGGCGAATGCAGTGTAGTATAGTACTGGCGGGCCAGTTCTAATTGTCACAATTATTTGTTGACGAACCCCAAGATGCAGAGGAGGTAGGCATTTGGTAAGTAAACATGATTTAATAAAGATACTGAGACAAAAACAACCCCAAAAGGGTACAAACAAAAAGCACGCACATGGGCGGATATAACAAACTAAGGGCTATGAACAAAATAATCGGAAGCAGGGAACAAAAAAACAGTAAGCTACAAAACATCTACCAAATATAACTTACTGGTACGCTCCATTCACACGACCAGTAGGAATGACAAGTAGAAAATGACATTGACACGACAATAATCCAGCTCTGACTGGAGGAGAAAACAGGTCTTAAATAAATAAATAAATAATAAATCAGGGACGGCGTGGCGCAGTGGCGGAGTGGGAGTGCGCAACCCGAGGGTCCCTGGTTCAAATCCCACCTAGTACCAACCTCGTTACGTCCGTTGTGTCCTGAGCAAGACACTTCACCCTTGCTCCTGATGAGTGCTGGTTGGCGCCTTGCATGGCAGCTCCCTCCATCAGTGTGTGAATGTGTGTGTGAATGGGTAAATGTGGAAGTAGTGTCAAAGCGCTTTGACACTTGAAGGTAGAAAAAGCGCTATACAAGTACAACCCATTTATCATTTATTTAAATAGTGGCTGGCTGATTGATCCCAGGTGTGGCCCGGTGCCAATCAGCCACAGCTGAGGGTTACACAGCACTTCCTTTTTAAAGACTTTTTCAAAGGATTTTGCGGCGTTTCCACTAGAGATGTCCGATAATATCGGCCGATAAATGCTTCAAATGTAATATCGGAAATCATCGTTATCGGTTTCGAAAAGTAAAATGTATGACTTTTTAAAACGCCGCTGTACGTAGTGGTACACGGACGTAGGGTGAAGTAGAGAGCGTAATAAACCTTAAAGGCACTACCTTTGCGTGCCGGCCCAATCGTATAATACCTACGGCTTTTCACCCACACAAGTGAATGCAAAGCTTACTTGGTCAACAGCCATACAGGTCACACTGAGGGTGGCCGTACAAACAATTTTAACATTGTTACAAATATTCCCCACACTGTGAACCCAAACCAAACAAGAATGGCAAACACATTTCGGGAGAACATCCACACCGTAACACAACGTAAACACAACAGAACAAACCCCAAGACCCCCTTGCAGCACTAACTCTCCCCCCCTCGCTCCAACCCCGCCCACCTCAACCTCCTCATGCTCTCTCAGGGAGAGCCTGTCCCTAATTCCAAACTGCTGTTTTGAGGCATGGTAAAAAAAATAATGCTCTTTGTGACTTCAAATATAAATATGGCAGTGCCATGTTGGCATTTTTTTCCCCATAACTTGAGTTGATTTATTTTGGAAAACCAAGAACTAGAAAGTTTGATCACATTACGCCTGTACTGGCTCACCTGCACTGGCTTCCTGTGCACTTAAGATGTGACTTTAAGGTTTTACTACTTACGTATAAAATACTACACAGTCTAGCTCCATTCTATCTTGCCGATTGTATTGTACCATATGTCCCGGCAAGAAATCTGCGTTCAAAAGACTCCGGCTTATTAGTGATTCCCAAAGCCCAAAAAAAGTCTGCGGGCTATAGAGCGTTTTCATTTCGGGCTCCAGTACTCTGGAATGCCCTCCTCAGTAGAAGCATTTAAGTCTCACCTTAAAACTCATTTGTATACTCTGGCCTATAAATAGACTCCCTTTTTAGACCAGTTGATCTGCCGTTTCTTTTCTTTTTCTCCTATGTCCCACTCTCCCTTGTGGAGGGGGTCCGGTCCGATCCGGTGGCCATGTACTGCTTGCCTGTGTATCGGCTGGGGACATCTCTGCGCTGCTGATCCGCCTCCGCTTGGGATGGTTTCCTGCTGGCTCCGCTGTAAACGGGACTCTCGCTGCTGTGTTGGATCCGCTTTGGACTGGACTCTCGCGACTGTGTTGGATCCATTATGGATTGAACTTTCACAGTATCATGTTAGACCCGCTCGACATCCATTGCTTTCCTCCTCTCCAAGGTTCTCATAGTCATCATTGTCACCGACGTCCCACTGGGTGTGAGTTTTCCTTGCCCTTATGTGGGCCTACCGAGGATGTCGTAGTGGTTTGTGCAGCCCTTTGAGACACTAGTGATTTAGGGCTATATAAGTAAACATTGATTGATTGATTGATTGTTACATTGTTTAATGCATCCAGCGGGGCATAACAAACAAAATTAAGCATAATAATGTGTTCATTCCACGACTTTATAACACGGTATCGGTTGATATCGGTAATTAAGAGTTGGACAATATCGAATATCGTCAAAAAAGCCATTATCGGACATCTCTAGTTTCCACCAAACGGTACTGTCCAGCTTAGTACGTTTTCATTGTCAAAAGTAGTTATTACTACCAAAATAGCACCTTTGACACTCTTCTTTCTGGTTTAAATATAACTGAGATATTGGGTGTGACTATGTAAAGCGCCTTGAGTCACTTGAGAAAAGCACTATATAAATATAATTCACTTCACTTCACTTCAGGGAGACAAACAGGAAACAGAACTAAAATAAGAGTGCTGACAGGAACTAAAGACAAACGCAGAGGAAAAACTAAGACATAGACCAAAACTGTCAGGGACAAGGCTGACACTAATGTTAATTTGATATTGCTTCAAGGGCCAAATGAAATTGTACGGCGGGCCAGAGTTTGACACCAATGTACTAAACTGATGAGCGAGAATAAATTGCAAAAAAATGTTTTGCAGTTGACAGGATGTGGGCGTGGCCTGGCGGCTAACTTTGATCTGATAATTCGCCACAAAACACGAAACGTTAATGATGGTCACAATCTGCAAAGACACACAAAGTCCACATTTCACGTGCTCAAAAAGTCTCCTGCAGCGGTGCCCCGCCCCCGCCTCACATCCTGTCTCATCGACATCCTGTCAAAGTCAGACATTAAGTGTGAAGCGCCGTCATTGTTAGGTAATACCCAAACGTGTTAGTAGCCAGCCCACCCCTTCACACATTCCATATATTACTTTGTAACACCCTGCCAGAGGGGATATTCCTGGAAAGTACCTCTTACCAGGAATTGGAATTCTCTCCCATGCAGAAACACACTAGGTGTTCAATCAAAAGAGCCCCCAAAATGCTCTCGCAGCTTGTTGCAGGAATGCATTCAAGATGTACATTCCAAAAATGATGTAATAAATCATCTCGTTTTGCAGCTGGAAAACATGGAAGGACATTCAGTACTTGGATAGCCATGCTTCCCCCCCCCCCCCCCCCCCCCCTCATTCTCAACACTGCATGACCACAAAGTCCAAGCTTAGAACAAAACAACGCAGCGTCCAAGCCAATAAAAGAAAAAAAGGAACCGGTCTCGTGTTCGTGGCGAAAGCTGCACATCTTTTAGTTTGCAGAACAACAAGTATGAATTTGTTCGGTTTCACTTTAAGTTGCAGCTGGTCCAAAACTGGGAGGACATGCACAAGAAAAAAACCCAAACAAACCTTATGCAGGGAAATATTTTATTAAAGGCTTACTGAAATGAGATTTTTTTTATTTAAACGGGGATAGCAGGTCCATTCTATGTGTCATACTTGATCATTTCGCGATATTGCCATATTTTTGCTGAAAGGATTTAGTAGAGAACATCGACAATAAAGTTCGCAACTTTTGGTCGCTGATAAAACAGCCTTGCCTGTACCGGAAGTAGCAGACGATGTGTGCGTGACGTCACGGGTTGTGGAGCTCCTCACATCTCAACATTGTTTACAATCATGGCCACCAGCAGCTCGAGCGATTCAGACCAAGAAAGTGACGATTTTCCCATTAATTTGAGCTAAAATAACAGATTCGTGGATGAGGAAAGTGAGAGTGAAGGACTAGAAAAAAAAAACACTATACAGTTGGAGCGATTCAGATGTTTTTAGACAAATTTACTAGGATCATTCTGGAAAATCCCTTATCTGCTTATTGTATTACTTGTGTTTTAGTGAGATTATATGGACCTGAAGGTCGGCCCCGCACCTTTCTTCAGAACCAGTCGACGGGGCGGTTTAGCTCGGTTGATAGAGTGGCCGTGCCAGCAACTTGAGGGTTGCAGGTTCGATTCCCGCTTCCGCCAGCCTAGACACTGCCGTTGTGTCCTTGGGCAAGACACTTTACCCACCTGCTCCCAGTGCCACCCACACTGGTTTGAATGTAACTTAGATATTGGGTTTCACTATGTAAAAGCGCTTTGAGTCACTAGAGACAAAGCGCTATATAAATATAATTCAATTCAATTCAATTCGACGGGTGGTGGTAATGCCCATCTCTGCCCTTCGCAAGGGACCCTCTTCGAAACACGATCTTTCGAAATGATCTCTGCATGATACACTGTACTTTGTGTGTTTGGTCCAATCCAACCGTGTTCGCTTGACCGCTCTGTTTCATAGTAAAGCCTCACCGTCATCTTTCGGGAATGTAAACAATAAAACACCGGCTGTGTTTGTGTTGCTAAAGGCGGACGCAATACACCGCTTCTCACCTGCAGCTTTCCTCTTTGATGTCTCCATTATTCATTGAACAAATTGCAAACGATTCAGAGACACAGATGTCCAGAATACTGTGTACGGCGTGGCGCAGTGGGAGAGTGGCTGTGCGCAACCTGAGGGTCCCTGGTTCAAATCCCACCTAGTACCAACTTGGTCACGTCCGTTGTGTCCTGAGCAAGACACTTCACCCTTGCTCCTGATGGGTGCTGGTTGGCGCCTTGCATGGCAGCTCCCTCCGTCAGTGTGTGAACGTGTGTGTGAATGGGTAAATGTGGAAGTAGTGTCAAAGCGCTTTGAGTACCTTGAAGGTAGAAAAGCGCTATACAAGTACAATTATGCGATTAAAGTGGTAGGAAACAATGTTCGCTTGACCGCTCTTTTCCATAGTAAAACTTCACCGTCATCTTTCGGGAATGTAAACAATGAAACACCGGCAGTGTTTGTGTTGCTAAAGGCGGACGCAATACACCGCTTCTCACCTACAGCTTTCTTCTTTGATGTCTCCATTATTCATTGAACAAATTGCAAACGATTCAGCAACACAGATGTCCAGAATACCGTGTGATAATGCGATTAAAGCAGACTACTTATAGCTGGGATCGGGCTGGAAAAAAATGTCTGCTACAATCCGAGACGTCACGCGCACGCGTCATCATACCGACATTTTTAACAAGATACTTTGCGTGAAATTTTAAATTGCAATTTAGTAAACTAAAAAGGCCATATTGGCATGTGTTGCAACGTTAATATTTCATCATTGATATATAAACTATCGGACTGCGTGGTCGGTAGTAGTAGGTTCCAGTAGGCCTTTAATGGGCCCTGAAAGGTGGCTTTGAGGGAGAAACACACTTCAAAACATGTTGTCCTAAGTTAAAAGGAGGTGTTTGTGCATAAGAATAGGTGAGGGATTTAAGAATCCTGGCAATCATTGCAGTTCCTGGAGTACATTAAACACTTCCATACGGCGCCAACAGAAAGAGTAAAAAAAACAACGGTTCTACTTCTGGACTACATGTGCTGCACGGTCCATCACGTGAAGTCTTCCGCTGCCAACAACTAGAACCATAATATTTGGATTGTAACCCACGCCCACAAACACACATTCTCGCTCTCACATAGACTATCTGGGATATATTAAAGGGGAACATTATAACCAGACCTATGCAAGTGTCAATATATACCTTGATGTTGCAGAAAAAAGACCATGTATTTTTTTAACCGATTTCCGAACTCTAAACGGGTGAATTTTGGCAAATTAAACGCATTTCTGTTTATCGGTCTTTTAGCGATGACGTCAGAACGTGACGTCACCGAGGTAACACACCCGCCATATTAATTTTCACATTACAAACACCGGGTCTCAGCTCTGTTATTTTCCGTTTTTTCGACTATTTTTTGGAACCTTGGAGACATTATGCCTCGTCGGTGTGTTGTCGGAGGGTGTAACTGTTACGCTTGTGTGGCATTGTAATGCCGGATTCGGTCCTCCGTGGATGCGTCAGCAAGAACACAGCAAAAAGGTAAGAACTAAGGGATTTATTAAACAAAAGGAGCTATGAACAAAAACACTGATACAAATAGAAAAGGCAAATAAAAGCGCTAGCATGGAAAGCTAGGACAAACAAACCGAAGCACAAAGGCACACAAAAGGAAACACAAAACAACTAGCGTGAAAGCTAGGAATAAAATAAAGCTTAGCGTGAGAGCTAGCGAAAACGAGAGTGAGAGACAAGTCATAAACGGATGTATGTGGACAAACTAAGATCCGACAATCAGTGAACGGAAAACGCTGGCTTATAAACAGGTGGTGATTAGTAAAGACAGGTGTGCTGGAAAAGAGAGTAGCAGCTGAAACTAATGAGTGACCATGGAAACGAACAAAACAGGAACTAAGTATGTCAAACCGCAAAGTGATATAAAAATGGAACAAAAATAACAATATGGTGATGATCCGACCATCGGATCACAACAGTAACAACACTAACAGGGAGGGATTCAAGTTGCACCACTGGCAAGAAATCTGCCGCCAGACCCCCATTGAATGTACCAGAGTGTCTTCACATTTGACCGGCGATGCTAAGACAGACATGGCACAGAGATGTATGGATAACCTGCAGATGCATTTGCAACGATTAAGTCAACGAAATCACAAAGGTGAGTTTTGTTGATGTTGTTGACTTATGTGCTAATCAGACATATTTGGTCACGGCGTGACTGCCATCTAATCGATGCTAATGTGCTATTGACGCTAGCTGTATGTACATTTGAAACTAGATACCCACATTTAATGCGAAACAAACACTTACCAATCGACGGATTTAAGTTGCTCCGGTGTCACAAGATGCGAAAGTCCTGATCGTTTGGTCCGCACATTTTACCGGCGATGCTAATAAGGCAGCCATGCTATGGGCCACTTCATTAGGTACACCCACGCTATGGCCGAATAGCGTCAATAGCTATTCGCTCAATAGCTTCAATTTCGTTTTCGCTATCTGCCTCCATACTCCGACCATCTGTTTCAATACATGCGTAATCTGTTGAATCGCTTAAGCCGCTGAAATCCGAGTCTGAATCCGAGCTAATGTCGCTATATCTTGCTGTGGTAACCGCCATGTTGTTTGTATTGGCAGCCCTGTATGACGTCACAGGGAAATGGATAGTGGTTTCGAAGATAGCGAAAATAAGGCACTTTAAAGCTTTATTTAGGGATATTCTGGGACCGGTAACATTTTGAAAAAAACTTCAAAAAATACAACAAGCCACTGGGAATTGATTTTTATTGTTTTTAACCCTTTTGAAATTGTGCTAATGTTCCCTTTTAACGCACGAAAAGTGTTCCAAATAAGCACAGCAGGGAGATATTTGTAAATCAAGTTCATTTGGTCATAAGGAAACCCTAAACTTGCTGCTCGCCCTAAAACTACCAAACAGAAAAGCGCTATATAAACCTAACCTATTATTATTATTATTATTACAAACAATCTGCTGACTAAGGTTCGCAAGAAAAAGGTAATCTTTATTTATGTGCAAAGGTTACGGCCATGGATGTTGTAACCCCGCTTGGCTGGTTGTCAAGTTCACTGCCACTTTTTCTCTCTTATCAGGAAAATAGAGTCAACATTACAGCCCAGTCGTTAAAGCGAGGACTCCTCCTTCCACATCTTGCATCCATTCTGCAGATGTCAGGCCTTCACACACTTTCCCAACATATACTTCTGTGTGTGTGTGTGTTCTTGTATTTCTACCCTTCTTGAGACATCAACAAGGAAAAGTACCTTCCATATGAGGACCAGTGAACAAGTCAGGACCGAAATCATGGTCCAAATAGGGAAAACCATCTAATAGAGCAGTGATTCTCAACCTTTTTTCAGTGATATACCACCTGTGAACATCTTTTTAATTCAAGTACCCCCTAATCAGAGCAAAGCATTTTTGGTTGAAAAAAGAGATAAAGAAGTAAAATACAGCACTATGTCATCAGTTTCTGATTTATTAAATTATATAACAGTGCAAAATATTGCTCATTTGTAGTGGTCTTTCTTGAACTATTTGGAAAAAAAGATATAAAAGTAACTAAAAAGTTGTTGAAAAATAAACAAGTGATTCAATTATAAATTAAAGCTGCAAGCAGCGTTGGTCGGGCCCGCTTTGGCTGCTGCCCCCGCGACCCAAGCCCTGGTCTAAGTCAGACCTACATAGAGGTTTTTGTTTCATGTCTCTATGACATTCCTAACGAAAGTTACAAGTAGTTTTGTCTGTGTTTTTTCCGAGGGGGCGCTAGAGCGCAATTTTGATTGATGTCCCAATACTTTAACCTAGTGTTAGTCCTAAGTGTCCCAATACTTTTGTCGAATGGTAGTAATAGGTGTCCCAAAACTTTTGTCTAGTGTACCTACCTTCTCTGCATTGTGTGGGCACGCTAGTGCAGCCATCTTGAGACAACAGCAGTGCAGCAGCTTCAGCCCAGTGGTTCTTTGAAAGGTCATAAAATCCAAACCGGAGCAGTAATCAAAACTTTTTGGCTATCTTTTAATCAGAAGGGTTCAATCTCTCCCTTGTGCGAGTTTGAAGCCGAAACAACAAACGCCCTCAGAGGAGATAATGTTTGAAGAAAGAAACTTTTGTTTTGAATGGGTAATTTGCCAACTTCCTGTTGATTTTTGCTGAAGGATGTCAATTATTAAAATGTAGGTCTAAGTAAGACCTACATAGAGGTTTATGTTTCATGTCTCTCCGACATTCCTACCGGAAGTTACAAGCAGTTTTGTCTGTGTTTTCTTCCTTGGAGCAGTTTTTTTCTGTGTTTTATTCAAAATTGCGCTAAAACGCAATTTTGAGTTTTGGGGTTTGGTTTTTTTATTAGATTGCAATTTTCGCCAGTCCTGATGTGTGTGTCAAGTTTGGTGAGTTTTGTAGCATTTTAAGGGGTTTAAATTACAGCGCAAAGAGACAAAAATCGCATTGTTTAGGCAAATTTTGCTTTGAAGGGGTTTTTGCAAAATTTTGATTTTTTTGCCCTAGAAGGTAAAATTATTAAATGTAGGTCTAAGTCAGTCCTACATAGCGGTTTTTGTTTGATGTCTGTAAGACATTGCTAACGGAAGTTACAAGCAGTCTGTTTGTTTTTTTTCCTAGGGGGCGCTAGAGAACAATTTTGATTTTTGGGGTTTGGTTGCTTAATAAGTTGGGAAGGTTTGCCATACCGATGTGTGTGTGAAATTTGGTGAGTTTTGAAACATGTTAAGGGGGTCAAATTATGGCGCGAAGGTGCGGAATACAAAATACAATAGGGTCCTCTGTCCCTATTGTACCAATAGGGACATTGCGGTCCCTAATAAAGAAATCTACACATAGACGTAATCATCAACTTAAAGTGCCCTCTTTGGGGATTGTAATAGAGATCCATCTGGATTAATCAACTTAATTCTAAACATTTCTTTTCAAAAAAATAAATCTTTAACATCAATATTTATGGAACATGTCCACAAAAACAATCAACACTGAATATTGAACTGTTGTATTTATTTTCACAGTTTATGAACTTACATTCATATTTTGTAGACGTATTATTCAATAAATATATTTATAAAGGATTTTTGAATTGTTGCTATTTTTAGAATATTTAAAAAAAATCTCACGTACCCCTTGGCATACCTTCAAGTACCCCCAGGGTTACGCGTACCCCCATTTGAGAACCACTGTATTAGAGAATGTCTCATTTGCAATTTGCAACCCTGGTGGTGAAATCTATCAAAATTAGGGTGGTCCCAAAACGGAGGGATTTTTCAAATTGACTGTGTCGCTTTTAAAAGTGCTCCCCCTCTGGTCAACATATGAAATAACAAGCGAGTGTAAAAATTTGAAGTGCTCCCCCTCTGGTCGACATATGTAATGACAGGTGTGTGTAAGATTGAAATGCGCCCCCTTTGGCCAAAATGAATACAAAAAACAAAACAATATGTATATAAAGAGACATACCGTAATAATGAAGATTAAAAAACAATAACAAAAAAGAAAAAAAGAACTAAAATCAGTCTTTTTCTCACAATGTGTCAACCTTTCTTATAAAATTGGGAACAATTCCTCATTTTCTTTCCGTTTCGGTAATTTTGCAATATTTTCTCGTAAAATTATTACTTTTTCATGTCAAATTATTACTTTTTAATGCAAAATGGTGAAATTCGTTAGTTTTATAATAATATTTTGTTTTTGTAAAATAGTGACATTTTTTAGGAAAACGGTGACTTTTGTCATAAATTTGCAGAGTAAAATTCCCATTATTTTTATAACATTGCCAAAATGTTAAAGTTTTCTTATAAAATTGTGACTTTTTGTCGAGTAAAATCACGACACTTTTCATGAAATTGCCCAAATTTTAAGCTTTTCTTGTAAAACTGCGACTTTTATTGAGTACATTTCCAACGTATACCGTAATATTCCACAAATGTTCAAATGTTCTTGGACAATTTTGACTTGCGTTGAGTAAAATTACGACTTTTATTATAGTACTGCCAAAATTCAAAGTTTTTCTTGTGTAATTGTAACTCATTTTTACAACAACCTTTTTTTATATTCGCATAGTATGCATATATTATTAATGTTGTAAATACAAATCTTTATATAACTAGAAAGGGTGGTCCTAAAGAGGGAGACATTTTTTAGAGGTCTCAATAAGGTAACAAATCCAAGAATGTGTGTGTGTGTGTGTGTGTGTCTGTGTGAGAGTGTGTGTGTGTGTGTGCGGCCTGTCTATGCATGCTATTTGTGCAGTTATGTAACTGTACATTGAAACCACATGTCACACACAAGATGAGTACAGACTGTTCAGCAGTAACTCACAAAATGATGTCACATTTCAGCAACCAATGAGGCTTAGATATACTTTAAAGCAGGGGTTCTTAAACTTCTTGACCTCGGGCCCCAACTTTTCTACTACAGAGGGGCCCGGCACCCACTTACATAATAACACTGGATTAGTAATCTTACTTATTTTACTCATATTAGATAATTATATCAATAGAATATACCTTGTCAAATAAAATGAAAGCATGATCAAGGCTTAGGTCAGGCTGATTACAACAATAAATACTAATCAAATATACTGTGAAATAAGGAACTCATAAAAAGTCATGCAAAATAAATTATGTTTTGCAAAAATAAACAGGGCTCAAAGTGTCATGTGATTACACAATCCATTCTGGGGCTGGGTAGCCATTTTTCCAAAGCTTTTGTTTACATGGCTGTATTCGGTATTGTGTGAGAGAGCAACAAACAGCATTAAAATAGAACGCACAAAAGTAAAAAATCAAGGATCTGTACCGAAACACCCTGCTAGAAAGGCTAACCACCTTAAAAAATAATTACAATTGGAATTGATCCATAAGAGCACATCCAATGAGACTTTGTCTAAAATATAGGTATTCCCACTGCAACTTCTAAATCCACATTAGTTTAGAAATGTAGTGGGAATGGCCACCCTTCTCACTGTACATTACATGAACAAATATTTATATTATTATATTCATGCAAGCATTTAAGAAAGCGACTAGTGGTGCTATATTGTATTATTTGAATAGCTTAGTATTGCACAATAACAGTGTGGAAAACTTTGAAAACCACTGCTTTAGTCGGACTGCATTTTGTATAGCAGCATAAATACACACACACACACACACACACACACACACACACACACACACACACACACACACACACACACACACACACACACACATATATGTATGTGTGGGAAAAATCACAAGACTACTTCATCTCTACAGAACTGTTTCATGAGGGGTTCCCTCAATCATCAGGAGATTTTAATGGAAGCATTCACATACCATGGTTTATGTAGGGCACAGAGTGGGTGGGTACAGGCAGGCGTAGGGTGTGGTGATTGGCTCATGTGCTACCTAGGAGGTGTTTCCGTCTGTGGCGGCATGTTGAAATGATTTCACTGCGCTTGTTGAGGGATGACAGGTCTGGATGATATGTAATAAACAGTTTCTCTTTTAAGCAAAGGTTGCATCTTTTATTACCATTGTTGTAAGGTGTGCTGGATGCAATAATTTGCCATGTTATTGAATAGTCAACATTATTGTCTTTGAGGTTCCAAATGTGCTTGCTGAGTTCTGTAAAATTCCGCAAGGTCTGGTTTCTAAAGGAGGCCTTGTGATTATTCCATCTGGCTTTAAACGCTCCTTCGGTTAATCCTACGTACGTGTTGGATGTGCTAATGTCCTTGCGTGTTACCTTTGCTTGGTAAAGGGCTATCAGGTTTCTTGCGACAGTTACATTCCTTATTGGTTTCAGAGTCGTTTAGAAACCAGACCTTGCGGAGTTGCTTATTTTCTCCTTAAACATGTTCTATATATACTTCTGTTAAAATATAATAATCACTTATTCTTCTGTTGTTGGATGGTTTGCATTAGTTTTGGATGATACCACAAATTTGGGTATCATTCAGATACCGAGTAGTTACAGGAACATACATTGATCATATTCAAAGTCCTCAAGTGTCCAGGGCCGTATTTATTGAATTTATAAACATAAATATACATTTTTTAAAAACGAAAGAAGATGTTGGGACGCGAAAAAATATTGATGTAATCATAGTAGTATCGACTAGATACGCTCTTGTACTTGGTATGTTTTAGAGGTGGTATAGTACCGAAAATATTTTCTTAGTATCGCGGTACTGTACTAATAGCAGTACACCGTACAACCCTAATATATACAGTATATGTGTGTGTCATATATATACATATATATATATATATATATATATATATGTATGATTGTATATATATATACATAATATATATATGTATATATATGTATATATACATATATATGTATGTATATATATATATATATATATACATTTATATATATATGTACTAGGGCTGTGAATCTTTGGGTGTCCCCACGATTCGATTCAATATCGGTTCTTGGGGTCACGATTCGATAATATATAAATTTTTTCGATTCGATTCTCGATCCAAAAACGATATTTTTCCGATTCAAAACGATTCTGTATTCATTCAATACATAGGATTTCAGCAGGATCTACCCCAGTCTGCTGACATGCTAACAGAGTAGTAGATTTAAAAAAAAAAAAGCTTTTATAATTGTAAAGGACAATGTTTTAACAACTGATTGCAATAATGTAAATTTGTTTTAACTGATGGCTTCATCTGGCCGGGATCTTCAGCTCTCACTGGATCGGTTCGCAGCCGAGTGTGAAGCGACCGGAATGAGAATCAGCACCTCCAAGTCCGAGTCCATGGTTCTCGCCCGGAAAAGGGTGGAGTGCCATCTCCGGGTTGGGGAGGAGACCCTGCCCCAAGTGGAGGAGTTCAAGTACCTAGGAGTCTTGTTCACGAGTGGGGGAAGAGTGGATCGTGAGATCGACAGGCGGATCGGTGCGGCGTCTTCAGTAATGCGGACGTTGTATCGATCCGTTGTGGTGAAGAAGGAGCTGAGCCGGAAGGCAAAGCTCTCAATTTACCGGTCGATCTACGTTCCCATCCTCACCTATGGTCATGAGCTTTGGGTCATGACCGAAAGGATAAGATCACGGGTACAAGCGGCCGAAATGAGTTTCCTCCGCCGGGTGGCGGGGCTCTCCCTTAGAGATAGGGTGAGAAGCTCTGCCATCCTGGAGGAGCTCAACGTAAAGCCGCTGCTCCTCCACATCGAGAGGAGCCAGATGAGGTGGTTCGGGCATCTGGTCAGGATGCCACCCGAACGCCTCCCTAGGGATGTGTTTAGGGCACGTCCAGCTGGTAGGAGGCCACGGGGAAGACCCAGGACACGTTGGAAAGACTATGTCTCCCGGCTGGCCTGGGAACGCCTCGGGATCCCCCGGGAAGAGCTAGACGAAGTGGCTGGAGATAGGGAAGTCTGGGCTTCCCTGCTTAGGCTGCTGCCCCCGCGACCCGACCTCGGATAAGCGGAAGATGATGGATGGATGGATGGATGTTTTAACTATTAAACGAACCAAAAATATGACTTATTTTATCTTTGTGAAAACATTGGACACAGTGTGTTGTCAAGCTTATGAGATGCGATGCAAGTGTAAGCCACTGTGACACTCATCTTTTTTTAAATTTTTATAAATGTCTAATAATAATGTCAATGAGGGATTTTTAGTCACTGCTATGCTGAAATTATAACTAATATTGATACTGTTGTTGATAATATTCATTTTTGTTTCATTACTTTTTTCTTGTTCCGTGTCGTGTTTGTGTCTCCTCTCAATTGCTCTGTTTATTGCAGTTCTGAGTGTTGCTGGGTCAGGTTTGGTTTTGGAATTGGATTGCATTGTTATGGTATTGCTGTGTATTGTTTTGTTGGATTGATTAAAAAAAAAAGTCTTTATTTATTTAAAAAAAATTGATTTTTTAAAAATGAGAATAGATTCTGAATCGCACAACGTATTCGAATCGATTTTTTCCAACACCTCTAATACATACTGTATTTTTCGGACTACAAATCAAAGTTTTTATCATAGCTTAGGTGCGACTTATACTCAGGAGCGACTTATGTTATTACCGTAAAATATCAAATATTATTTATCTCATTCACGTAAGCGACTAGACGTATAAGATTTCATGGGATTTAGCGATTAGGAGTGACAGATTGTTTGGTAAACGTATAGCATGTTCTATATGTTATAGTTATTTGAATGACTCTTACCATAATATGTTAGGTTAACATACCAGGCACCTTATCAGTTGGTTATTTATGCCTCATATAACGTACACTTATTCAGCCTGTTGTTCACTATTCTTTATTTATTTTAAATTGCTTTTCAGATGTCTATTCTTGGTGTTGGGTTTTATCAAATAAATTTGCCCAAAAAATGCGACTAATACTCCAGTGCGACTTATACATGTTTTTTCCTTCTTTATTATGCATTTTCGGCAGGTGCGACTTATACTCCGGAGCGACTTGTACTCCGAAAAATACGGTATACATACACATATATATATATATATATATATATATGTAGGTGTGGGAAAAATCACAAGACTACTTCGTCTCTACAGAACTGTTTCATGAGGGGTTCCCTCATGAAACAGTTCTGTAGAGACGAAGTAGTCTTGTGATTTTTCCCACACCTACATATTGCGCTCTACCACGGTATCGAGCACTATTCTCTGGATAATCCAATCAAGACATATATATATATATATATATATATTATTGATGCTTTGTACACAACATACACTAAGAAAATGGACAAGAAAAGAATGAACAGCACGTGTTACAATTAAATCCAACAGTGTTTGCATCCTGTGCAGAGCAAAAAAAAGACATGACACAAAAGAGTTATTATGACGGGATGTTTTAAGTTTGAAGGAATTCCCCGAACATCCTTTTACGATCCAAATGCTGAAGTAGAGTTCGTGGAACTGCTTTTCCCAGAATGCACAACTGCATGTTTCACATTTAGGGTCAAAGAGTTTGTGGGGGAGCAGTGCTTTTGTTGGGAGTAGCTGAGTCCCAACACTAATCCACATTTGTCTTAGTCCTACCAGAAGGGAATGTGAGAAAGCTTACGCCTGTACTCAAGCAAACATGTGCTTTTATGTAGTGATGTACTGTAGCTGCTATACTGTAGACACGTGTAACAAGAGCTTGGCTGATGACAACACACCAGTCAATAATTCACTAGACGCTCAGCAGCATTTCCATGATGCTGATACCTACAGTACCATTTACACTACACGCTCTGCTCTTATAAACACCATGCCTCACTTACTTCCTGGGTGCCACGTCCGTTTGATGAAACGCACGCCTGAGACTCGCCACTACGAAAGTGAAGCAAGCGAAATAAGGTGACGCAATCCTGTAGTTGCCGTGATTTTAACTTGGTATATTATTACACCGTTTATGGCAGGGGTCACCAACCTTTTTGAAACTAAGAGCTACTTCTTGGTTACTGATTAATGCGAAGGGCTACCAGTTTTACACTTTACATTTTAAGTGTTTATATATATATATATATATATATATATATATACAGTATATATTAAGGGTGTGGGGAAAAATCGATTCGAATACGAATCGAATCGTTTACGTTGTGCAATTCGGAATCGATTCTCATTTTTAAAAAATCAATTTATTTTTTTTTATCAATCCAACAAACCAGTACACAGCAATACCATAACAATGCAATCCAATTCCAAAACCAAACCTGACCCAGCAACACTCAGAACTGCAATAAACAGAGCAATTGAGATGAGACACAAACACGACACAGAACAAACCAAAAGTAGTGAAACAAAGATGAATATTATCAACAACTGTATCAATATTAGTTATAATTTCGGCATAGCAGTGATTAAAAATCTCTCATTGACATTATCATTAGAGATTTATAAAAAAAAAAAAAAAAGAACAATAGTGTCACAGTGGCTTACACTTGCATCGCATCTCATAAGCTTGACAACACACTGTGTCCAATGTTTTCACAAAGATAAAATAAGTCATATTTTTGGTTGGTTTAATAGTTAAAACAAATGTACATTATTGCAATCAGTTGATGAAACATTGTCCTTGACAATTATAAAAAAAAAAAGTTTTTAAATGTACTACTCTGCTAGCATGTCAGCAGACTGGGGTAGATCCTGCTGAAATCCTATGTATTGAATGAATACAGAATCGTTTTGAATCGGAAAAATATCGTTTTTGAATCGAGAATCGAATAGAATCAAATCGAAAAAAATCGATATGTTATCGAATCACGGACCCAAGAATCGATAATGAATCTAATCGTGGGACACCCAAAGATTCACAAGAATAGCTAAATAAATAAATCTATATATGTGTATATAAAAAATGGGTATTTCTGTCCGTCATTCCATCGTACATTTTTTTCCTTTTACCGAAGGTTTTTTGTAGAGAATAAATGATGAAAAAAAACACTTAATTGAACGGTTAAAAAGAGGAGAAAACACGAAAAAAACTTTAAATTAAATGAACCAAAATTAGACTTATTATATCTTTGTGTAAAACATTGGACACAGTGTGCTGTCAAGTTTATGAGATGCGATGCAAGTGTAAGCCACTGTGACACTATTGTTGTTTTATTTTATTTTTTGTGTAAATATTTTTAATGATAATATCAATGAGGGATTTTTAATCACTGCTATTTTGAAATTGTTGCTAATATTGATAATATTCATTTTTGCTCCACTACTTTTAGATTGTACCGTGTCATGTTTGTATGTCCTCAATTGCTCTGTTTATTAATTGCTGTTCTGAATGTTGCTGGGTCAGGTTTGGTTTTGGAATTGGATTGCATTGTTATGGTATTGTTGTGTATTGTTTTGTTGGAATGATTAATAAATTCATTAAAAAAAACTAAAAATAAAAAAACGGCCAGCGGGCAGCGGGTGACCCATCTGGTCCTTGCGGGCTACCTGGCACCCGCGGGCGCCGTGTTGGTGACTCCTGGTTTAGGGTTACATCCCTAGTACGGTTTCAACATTTTTTTTCATTACACTAGTCCAGGGGTGTTCAATACGTCGATCGCCATCTACCAGTCGATCGCAAAGGTAGTATTGGTAGATCGCATTACATTAATAATAATAATAATAATAATAATAATACATTTGATTTGATATAGCGCTTTTCTAAGCACTCAAAGACGCTTTAAAGACCTACTGAAAGCCACTACTACCGACCACGCAGTCTGATAGTTTATATATCAATGATGAAATATTAACATTGCAACACATGCCAATACGGACGGTTTAGTTTACTAAATTGCAATTTAAAATTTTCCGCAAAGTGTCCTGTTGAAAACGTCGCGGTAAGATGAAAGATTTGTGGATGAGGATAGTGAGTGTGAAGGACTAGAGAGAAGAAAAAAAAAGAGAGGGCAGTGGGAGCGATTCAGATGTTATTAGACACATTTACTAGGATAATTCTGGAAAATCCCTTATCTGCTTATTGTGTTACTAGTGTTTTAGTGAGATTATATAGTCGTACCTGAAAGTCTGAGGGGTGTGGCCACGGGTGTGTTGACCGCCAGTGTCTCTGAGGGAAGCCACATTTTTCAACGAGGCGAAGCGAAGGCAGTTGTTGGGGCTTTTTCCCCCCTCCTCGACGGGGGAAGCATCCCACGGTCGGGGGCGGCCGGTCGGATGAGGCAAAAGAGTCGCAGCTGTCTCTTTGACAGGTACACGAGGAACGACGCAAGCTCCGCTCATGTCTACGGTAAGAGCCGACTTATTACCACCATTTTCTCACCGAAACCTGCCGGTTGACATGTGGTAGAGAACCATGTTCGCTTGACCGCTCTGTTCCATAGTAAAGCTTTACTGTCATCTTTCGGGAATGTAAACAATGAAACACCGGCTGTGTTTGTGTTGCTAAAGACAGCCGCAATACGCCGCTTCCCACCTACATCGTTCTTCTTTGATGTCTCCATTATTACTTGAACAAATTGCAAAAGATTCAGCGACACAGATGTCCAGAATACTGTGTAATTATGCGATTACAATAAAGCAGACGACTTATAGCTGGGATCGGGCTGGAACAAAATGTCCGTTACAATCTGAGACGTCACGCGTACGCGTCGTCATACCGACGTTTTCAACAGGATTCTTCGCGCGAAATTTAAAATTGCAATTTAGTAAACTAAAAAGGCCGTATTGGCATGTGTTGCAATGTTAATATTTCATCATTGATATATAAACTATCAGACTGTGTGGTCGGTAGTAGTGGGTTTCAGTAGGCCTTTAAATTTAAATGTTTCAAAGGCAAGCCAAGGGAAACCAGGGCGGAGGCATAAAAGAGTCGCAGAGCCGCGGGTTGCAGACCCCTGGTATAGTCTGCAGGCGTACCTAATGTTGTGTCCACTGCACGATTTGTGGGTGCTCTGAGCAGCAGTATCGGGCACTGCAGTGGGGGGTCTTTTGCGTTAAATGTCAGTGCACGTGATGATTGATGCCGGTTTCTGCAGATGTTAGCGTGGTACAGCTCCATCTTTTCATCCTCGCCAAAACACAGCTCTGCCTCTACCTGGTATATTATCCACGCTTTACATCCTCCAGCAATTTCACGTCCTGCTTTTTCTGCTAAGTTTTACCGTCTGCTCGTTGAGGAGATTTAAAAAAAATGTATCATCATCTTTGTCACTGCACAGTTATTTGTACTCCCACACACCTACACCATGCCTCATACCCTCCATAAGTGTCTTTAAACATATTACCATCTTGTCCCCTCCCCCCAATACCCTACCTGCATCTCTCTCTCTCTCTCTCTTGCTCTTCCACCGACACTCTTTGCTGCAGTGTGGAATTTTCCAAGGTGCATTATGAAGGCTCATGGTGACGGCGATGGGAGAAGCTGGCGAGTAAAAGAAAAGAAAAGCAAACAGTTACTGTGAATGTCCTCTCATCTTTCTTCTTATATTTGATGCACTGCTTTGCACTGAAACAACGGTTGAAAACTAACCAGACATGCAGACACAATTAGATTATTCACATGTAGGGATGTCCGATAATATCGGACTGCCGATATTTTTGTAAATGCTTTAAAATGTAATATCGGAAATTATCTGTATCGGTTTCAAAAAGTAAAATGTATGACTTTTTAAAACGTCACATGATATGTACGGTTTTTCACACACACAAGTGAATGCAATGCATACTTGGTCAGCAGCCATACAGGTCACACTGAGGGTGGTCGTATAAAAAACTTTAACACTGTTACAGATATGCGCCACACTGTGAACCCACACCAAACAAGAATGACAAACACATCCCTAGAAAGTCAGAGAAAGTTATGCATGTAAACAAACTAGGGTGAGTTCAAGGACCGCCAAAATTAGTGGGACAAAACGGCGCTCGCCAAATACTCGAATCAGCGACGCATGTTTCATATAAACAGTGTACTTTATAGCAATTAGGGAGGTTTGTGTCATGTTTGTCCTCCTGCAGAAACCATATTAAAACAAAAAATATGTTTTTTTCCTCTCATATTTTTCCATTTTTCATATATTTTTGAAAAAGCTCCAGAGAGCCACTAGGGCGGCGCTAAAGAGCCGCATGCAGCTCCAGAGCCGCGGGTTGCCGACCCCCGGTATAACTGAACATTTATATTTTATAAAGGGAAAATTTTTATGCAGTAGCAAAACCGTATTATTATTTTTTAAATTATATTCATACATGGGGGGAAAAAAAACACAGGAAAAATGTTAGAAGAAAAAAGGAGCAAAAAAAAAAAATCGGTATGTAATGAGAAAAAGCTGAAATGTTCAAACGTATAATTAATAATAATTATACAAAATGTTTAGTCCCTTTATCACCTATAAAACACAGCTGAAACAATATGTGTTTAGCATTTTTTAAATATAAAATATCAATATGGGAATTCCCAGTAAACGGCCCTTGGTGGAAAAAGTTAGCAAAAAGTGTAGAAAATATCGCTATTTCTGTTTGAGAATTGATATTAGAGCCTAAAGATCTGGTATTTGTCACATTGAGTTTGTGACAAACCCCAAGATGCAGAGAAGTAGGCAGGCATTGAATAGGAAAACATGATTTAATTAAAATACTAGAACAAGAACAAACAAAATGGTACTAACAAAAGGAGCGCACAAGGCGGATTACAAACTTGGCTATGAACAAACAAACTGGAAGCAGGGAACAAAAGACAGTAAGCTACAAACAGCTACCGAATATAGCTTACTGCTATGCTACAATGACACGACCAGTAGGAACGACAAGTAGAGATGACATTGACACGGCACCACAAGACAATAATCCAGCACTGACTGGAGGACAAAGCAGGTTTAAATAAGAGCGGGCTGATAGACACCAGGTGTGGCCAGGTGCCAATCAGCCGCACCTGAGGGGAAACAGCGCTCAGGGA